>NW_007247199.1:313365-437995 GCF_000164805.1 Carlito syrichta
CACGGCCACTGCAGCCTTGACCTGCTGGGTTCAGGTGATCCTTCCACCTCAGCCTTCCAAATAGCTGGAATTACAGGCGTGTGCCACCATGGCCGGCTAATTGTTTGATTTATTGTAGAGATGAGGTCTCCCCAAGTTGCCCAGGCTGGTCTCGAACCCGTAGGCTCAGGCAATCCTCTCACCTTGCCCTCCCAAAGTGCTGGGATTATAGGCGTGAGCCACTGTCCCTGGCCTATGAAAGAATTTTAAACAAAGGGTTATGTAGTCTAAGTTATGTGTTTAAAGATGCAGAAATGCTCCTTATGCCACCACTCTTAGTCACCCACCAGGGCCCAGCTTTGCTCTGTAGTGAATCTGCATGGCCCTAAATTTCTTTGCTATGAGGCCAAGCACTCCGGAAACACTGAAACCTGAACTGACATCAATTATGCTGAAAGGGGGAAAAATTAATTAAAAGTTTTCGAAGGGCTGTGTTCTGTATTCTTCTCTATTTTCACGTTATCAGCAGTGCTGCCTTTTCTCCTGGCTGGGAGTTATTACAGTATAACATTTTCATGTTGCTTGTAGGGTAATTATGTCAAATATATGGGAGATGATAAGCGGCAGTTTGTATTATTCTGTGATTAATCTCCATACATTCTGGCATTTCAATCTGGCCTAAGAGGACTACGTTTGCTAACTCTGGTGCAGAGGGAGGATGTGGGAAGAGCAGGGAGGATTGGGAAGTTGAGACCGAGGTGATTCTGCTGGAAATACCTCAACTCCCCCAAAGAACCTACCGATCCCAGGCTCAATTTCCATGTTCCTTCCCTCCAAGGCTAATTTAGCCTAGTGCTAAACACACACCTGGGATGCCTATGTCCAGTGCTTCTGAAAATGCATGTGGGATGCTTACGTCCAGTGCTTCTGAGAATGTGCCTGGGAAGCTTATGTCTAAGGTATTTCTGAATGCACACCTAGTATGCTTACATCTAAGATGCTTCTGAATGTGCATCCGTGATGCTTCTAAATGTGCATGTGGGATGCTTACGTCCAGTGCTTCTGAGAGTGCATGTGGGATGCTTACATCCAAGGTACTTCTGACGTGCAACTGGGATGCTTTCGTCTAAGATGCTCCTGAATGTGTACCTGGGATGCTTATGTCCAAAGTACTTCTGAACATGCACCTGGGATGCTTATGGTGCTTCTGAGAGTGCACCTAGGATGCTTGTGCACAAATGCACAAAGTCCACTCCAGATCCCTTCCTTAACTCCCCCATCCCAAACCCACAGAATAAACATTTATAACACTCTAAAGCCAAGAAGTTTGCATTTTCAACCACCCCCTTATTCAATCACTCTTGCCTAGATAAAGTTTTTGAACAGCTGATCCAGCTGACAATGACTGACCCAATCCTTTGCAAACCTGGTATTGGATGTGAAAGTTTTCCAAGATGGTGCTGGAGGAGCAGACTGGGATTTACAATGACCTTGGATGGCCAAGGGAGACCTGGCATCTCCTCCTCTAGACTTCTTCAAACATATGAAATAGATGGAAGGGATTTATTGCTACCTAGTCATAAGACAAGGCATCTCTTGTAAGAAGTTAAAAAAAAGAAAAACAAGGTCACAGGAGAGATTCTAGGCACAAAGTCTGGGCATGAGCCCCACAGTGGGAGCAGAGTCCGGAGCAGGGGAACGTTTGGTGGGAAGGTGGGACTGGACTGGGCTTTCCTCCCTCCTTGGTCAAGGGGCCCCTATTCCAAATCCTCCCAACATCTCAACCAGGCAGGGTGATCATAGATGACTTCTCCTGCCTGCACAGTGCTATGACTCTGATGCATTCCATCCTTAGGATGCTTTCTCTCCATTACCACCAGGTTGTCATGGTGAAAGCTGCCCCCCGAGGAGGTATACCTTGGAGGCAAAGTCCACGGTGGGGGCTACTGTGCTATGTCTCTTCAAGCCACCTCCATCATGGCCAGCTTTCCTGACCTCTTGGGTCCTGCAGAATTCCAGAAACTTCCCAGTTACCCTGTGGAACCCTCTGCCAAGTAACCCCTACAAAGACAGGCAAGGAATATTGTGGCTTATGCTGGGTTCTCTTTGGTCTATGATTTATTGATGGAGAGTATAAAATTTTCATTAAAACCGACTGCTGTTTCTCACTCATTTGTCATATTTTTAATTTGTATTTTAAAACATTAATAAAACTGACACAATTAATTATTTTTGAAATGTCAAATGTATTTTAAGGCTTAGGACTGGAGTTGAGCTTCCTCTTATAGCAGAATGAGGAACTGGTTCAAGAAAGCCGTCTCCTGCTTATACCCAGACCTTTTCTCTCCCTGAATCCTGTGGTCAGCTAAATCATCCCTACTCTCTTAATGGATATCATTGTTTACAAAGTAATTTCATTTTCTTTATCCTGAGATAGTAGCAGGCATTGCTTGGGATGATCCTGGTTTATGTCTGTAGTCTTAGTGTTATTAATAATGTTCCCCTTCACTGTCCCCATTTGCGTGGCAAATCATGTGGTGTTCTGAGTCCTATAAAGCCAAGGAGTTTGCATTTTCAACCACCCCCTTACTAAATCACTCTGGCATAGATAAGGGCTTTTAAGTTAGACATAACAAGTTCAAGTCCTTGGTCACCATGCTAGCTTTCTTTAGCCTGTTTCTTCATTTGTAAAATGGCACTCTATAGCACCAACTTCATGATATTGTCATGAGTTTAGATGAGATGATATAATATGCCACATATAGCAAGTGATCAATATATGATCACTGCCATCGTATCAGTGGCCCTTGTTATCATTAGACCTTGCATGGGGGCTGGCCTGTACTTCACTGCCAGCCTCGCCTCGCCTTGCCCTCCACATTTTGTTGTAGTGTCTCTCCAGCCACTTTGAACCTCTTTCAGTTCCTTGTGTGTGTCACTGCCACAGCGACTTTGCACCTGCTGCTATTCTTTTTTACCTAAATAATCCTTAATCACCTTTCAGATCTGGGCTCAAACATCACTCCTGATTCCTCTCTTTGGATCAAGTCCTCTGGTTATCGGTCTTGAAACATCCTATGGCTCTCTTCTGTAACACTTACCATTGTAGAAATTTAAGAGTTATTTGAGGGATTTGTTGGTTCATAGCTATCCATATCCTCCAAGAGGAGAGGAATGGTGTCCATCCTTGCTTGGACTTATTCCTGGTACCTCATGTGACACTGAGCTGTAGTGAGTGGTTTGTAAAAACTAGTTGAACGAAGGCACTGAGTCTCACTGCTTCTTGACTTGTGAAGTTCCACCTCATCTGTCCCTGTCAACTCCCAAGTCTCCCCATCTTTCTCTGAATCTTGCCTTAGCTTCCCAACCTTGGATAAAATGGTTGCTATTATAACAGTAATAATAGCTGAGATTTTTTTTTTGAGTTGGAGTCTCACTCTGTCGCCCAGACTGGCATGCAGTGGCCACTCCCGGCCACCGCAGCCTCGATCTGCTGGGCTCTGGTGATCCTTCTGCCTCAGCCTTCCAAGTAGCTGGAACTACAGGCGCGCGCTACCACGCCCGGCTAATTTTTTTTATTTATTGTAGAGATGAGGTCTCGCCAAGTTGCCCAGGCGGGTCTCGAACCGAGTTTTTTTTTTTTGAGTGCTTACTATATACTTGGCACTTTACTTGCATTAACGATCTCATTCAAGACTTATAGCATCTGATGAATTCACTGCCATCATGATCACCCCTGTTTCACAGATGAGGAAACTAAGGCTAAGGTAACAATGTCCAGGGGGTGAGTGACTGGCTGAGATTCCTGCAGAGGTAGCTGGACCGCAGAGCCCACGCCCCCTGCTGAGTATGTTCTGCTCCTCCTGGTGGGTTAGAAACCTGGAAGTAGAGCCCAACACAAGACCTACTTACCCAGAGCATCTGCCCCGGGCCCATGTGACTGTGTCATCTCTGCAGCCTCGTTAGACTCAGTGCAGGGCTCTGCCTCCTGCAAGAAAGTTCAGGCCCCTGGACAGAGCCTCCCCTGCCAGCTTCACCCCACCCTCTCCTCCTATTCTCTCACCCCCCCCAGTTCTTGTCTTACAGGGAAATGACCCTTGAAACTTGTGTCTTCCAGATCCCACCTTGGAATTCTGGGTTGTATCAGCCAGAAGCACCCTCAGTGCGATTGGCCCAGAGGGTCTCAAACATTTTTTTCACTGCAATACTCAAGGCAGACATTTTTCGTATATGTGACCTGCTCTCATGGCGATGCCCAGATTATGACAGAAAACCTAAACTGAAAAATCATAAAAGTAACTTAAAAATTATAACTCACAAATATGATATTTAAAAATCAGACTTTATTCATTCAAACATCAAATTGATACAGTCATTAAATTTCTTCTTCTTCTTGTTTGAGTCAGGGTCTTGCTCTGTCACCCAGGCTGGAATGTAGTGGTACTATCACAGTTCACCACTTCCTTGACATCCTGGGCTCAGGCAAGCCTCCTGCCTCAGCCTCCTGAGTAGCTGGGACTACAGGCATGCACCACCATGCCCAACTAATTTTTAAAAAATTTTTTTGTAGAGGCAGGATCTTGCTGCGTTACCCAGGCTGGCCTTGAATTTCTGGACTCAAGTGATTCTTCTACCGCGGCCTCCCAGAATGCTGGGATTACAGGCATGAGCCACCGTGCCCAGCTTTTGAACTCCTTACTCCTTACATACCAGGTACTTGACTAGGGACTGGGGATACAATGATGGACTATTTCTTCATAAGTTATAAATAACACATTATAATTGAAGTAATTTAAACACGACACAAATTTATCTATTATGTAAAAATGAAGTATATACATATTTACACACTCAATAAGGTATATACGACATAAAAACACAGCACACAATATGGTCCAACATTCCCAAGGTATAAGAGAGCCCACAGGGAAATTTTTCTCTCCTGTCTCAGGTCCCTGCCTGCTGGGTTTTCTTCCAGACACAACCAGCATGATCAATTCTTTGGGTTTCCCTCCAGAGTCAATATGTTTATCTATTGCCCCCTCACTTTCTTTTCTTAACTTTCTTTCCTTTCTTTCTTTTTTTTCTTACAAAAATTGGAGCAAAGTAAACAGTGTTTTGACTTTGCCTTTTACAGGTAACATCTTATTGTGGAAGTTTTTCCATATTGGTGCACAAAAAGATGTCCTGTTCTTTTTTACAGCTGCTTTTTGATAGTTGTATGGATGTCAGTGGTGAATTATCAACATCAAATTGATACAATGGAAAGCTTCTGCAGGGCTCTGTTGTCATGGAAAGAAGTTGTTGGCATAAGAAAGAACAAGGGAGAAAACCAGATTCTAGTTCTGCAGCCTAGATATGACTCACATGCACATATAGATATGTATATGAATTGGGAAGAATGTTTATTACAATGCTGTTGTTAGTTCTATCATGCCTTAATCCCAGCTGTCTGGGAGGCCAAGGCAGGAGAATCACTTGAGCCCAGATGTTTAATACCAGCCGAGATGGTGGGTTTAGGATCATTTTTTACTTTATATTTTTAATAAAAATACAAATGTGCAATTCTTGTAGCCAGAACAAAGGAAACATTATCTTTGTTTTGAAACAAACAAGTGCCCTCGATGCCTGCTCTACTCTGTTCCACTGGCTGAGGATGGATCAGTAGACTGTGAGTGGCAGTGGCTCCTGTGCCTTAGCTGTGAGTTGACCCCCTCAGCTCAGAACCAGGCACATGGGAGATGCTTCAAACATGGCGGCAGAGGAAAGAAAAAGCATCTGAGCATCAAGGGGCAAGAATGGCTTTGTCAGAGGGACTTTGGGATGCACTCCAAGCTGTTTTAGAAAGCCACTGCCGACTTCATGACTTCAGTTGGTTTTGGCAATAGATTAGTGTGACTCACCCCATTGTGAATCGTGACTCCCTGACATTGAGATCCTGAGGTTGAAAGCCTTCATCCAAGTCAACGTTCTCATTTTACAGGTGATGACATCACATCCCTCAAAGTTCCTCAAGAAGACGTCAAAGCTTGGTGAAGTCAGCTATAAGCAGACAACTATAGGAAGAACTTTCAAGACATGCATTCCCTGGGGGAGAAAAAGAATAAAAAGGGTTGTTGGAGATAAAAGAGTTAGGATTCAGAACATATTCTAATCCCTTCCTTCTATTTTCATGTTTTGTGTGTGTGTGTGTGTGTGTGTGTGTGGTGAGGTCTCACTCTGTTGCCCAGGCTGGAGCGCAGTGGCATGAGCACAGCTCACTGCAGCTATGACCTCCTGGGCTCAGGCAATCCTTTACCTCAGCATCCCAAGTAGCTGGCACTACAGGTGTGCACCACCATGCCTAGAAGTTTTTTTTTTTTTTTTTGGAGAGACAAGCTCTCACCATGTTCCCCAGGGTGGTCTTGAACTCCTGGGCTCAAACGATCCTCCCACCTAGGCCTCCCAGAGTGCTGGAATTACAGATATGAGCCACTGCATCTGGCCCCCTATTTTCATGTGGTTGTGTTTCATTTTGGCCACTAGGATTTGAGAGGAGAAGGACTTGTCCAAGGACAAACCACAAAGCCAGGACTAAAACATGGGCGTTATGATTCCCAGCTCTGGGACTTTGACGTTGTGTTCTACACACTCAAGAAGCACAGGAAAGATGGCAGAGCCCTCAACGCACTAGTCTCCCCTGCCTCCATGTTTATTTGACTTGATGAGAATTATGCAGAATCCAAAATTCACAGGTGACGGCCCGCCATGAAGAATTTGGTGCGACGCTGCATTCATCACCGAACTCATAAGAGCTGAGCCTCCAGTTTGGAAATCCTTTTTCCTTGACAAATGATATATTTCATTTATTTCCCATGATCTTCTTGCATTATTTCAATATTATTAATACTTGGCAAATATATTAAAAAAGTAATAAACTGGCAATTATGATTGTGCTATGGACCCCAAACTGCAATTATTCATTATGTTTCAATTATTAACTTCGCTTCAAATGTCTTTCAGCAAAGATTGTGAAAAGAAAAAAAAAAAGATTCTCGACGAAGCTCTGTACCCTGGTTCCTGGAGAGCCATGCTTCACTCTGACTTGACGTTTTTCTGATTTATCTGCTATCTCAGGGCTAGTGGAATCAAAATAATAATAAAAAAATTCCTCTCTACTTAATAAACAATAACTATCAGCACCTTGTATGCAGAACTTTTTAACCCTTCCTTGTACCTTTGCGGCTGAGGTTGCATTTTACTTCAAAACAAGGCCAATGAATTGTGTGGGTCCAATATGCTCCCCAATTTTCTGATGGGGAACACAGGCACAGAGAGGCCCAGGGATCGGGCAGAGCTGACGCCAAGATGGTGAGATGTCCCACTGCCCTCCCCCACCAGCCCCAGTTCCGGACAAATCCTGACCAAGGAAAAAGTCAGTCACTGAGGATGACGAAGACGGGGACAGACAGGACTAGCTGTTCTCTGAACTCACACACACCCTTGTCTAACCCTGCCGAGAACCCATGGGGAAGACACGATCCTTATTCCACTTTGAAGAAAACTCAGGAGAATTGCTCAGAGTCCCACAGCCTGTATCAGGGATCACAGCCATAACAATAGCCCCGATGGCAAAGGTGATGATAGTTACATGCATCCAACGTTGACCATGTGCCAAGCCTTTGTACAGTTTTCTTTTTTTGCGTCAGAGTCTTACTCTGTCACTCAGACTGGAGTGCAGTGGCATGATCATGGCTCACCACAGCTTCAGCTGCCTAGGCTCAGGTTATCCCCACCTCAGTCTCCTGAGTGTCTGGGACTACAGGTGGGTGCCACCATATCTGGCTAATTTTTTTGATTTTTTTTTTTTTGTAGAGATGAGGTCTCACTATGTTGTCCAGGCTGGTCTCAAACTCTTGGGCTCCCAAAGTGCTGGGATTATAAGTGTGAGTCATGGTGACTGGACACTTTGTCGAGTTTATAAGTGAGGGTTCTGCAGACAAAGGGACTTGCTCCAAGTCAGCAACAGCCACGACCCTTCCCACCTCTCCCATCAGCACCTCTGCTCTCACCATTCCACCAAGTACTCATGTGTAGTGGGACATCTGCTGCCCACCAGGGGAGCAATGATGATGGCAGAGAGAGAGGAATGTCCATGGATGCAGATGCCTTGAGAAGACCTTCCCTCACAGAGATCCTCCCTCCTCCACCCCCACTTCTCACACTTTCCTCGGGGGAGAAGGGTAAGTGATAGCCATAAAGGACACGAAGACTCCTTTTTTTTTTTTTTTTTAAATAGGCAAATTGTATGAAATTTTAATGATAGCCATTACAGGCTGGTTTGTCTTTGGTGCTTGAGCGAGTCCTCCGGTGCCCTTTGAAGAGTTCCATTTGCACAGATTCACTGTCGGCAGTTTTGTCTGACACGTCCTCATCCCAGTCATTGGCGCCGCAAAAACCTTGTCGCCCCCTGGGAAGAGCCTGATGATGTAGCACTTTGGCTCTTAAAATATTCACAATAAATGTTTTAGATCTGCTGATGAACTACTTGCTCTCACCACAAGACTGCCGAGTTTGTAGGGATGGAGAGAAGAGAGAGCTGAGCAAATTTAGAAATGAGGATCTCTTCCTCCCTCCCCATCCTTCCCTCGTCCCCCTCTTTCTTTCCTTTTCTATTTCTTTCAAGTCGGAGTCTCACTCTGTTGCCCAGACTGGAGTGTAGTGGCACACTAAGAGCCACCACAGACTCTGTCTGCTGGGTTCAGGCAGTCCTTCTGCCTCAGCTTCCCAAGTAACTGAGACTACAGGCATGCACCATCTTTTATATTTATTGTAGAGACAAGGTCTCGTCATATTGCCAGGCTGTTCCTGAACGCCTGGGCTCAGGCAGTCCTCTTGCCTCGGCCTTCCAAAGGACTGAGATGAAAGATGTCAGTCGCCACACCTGTCTTGAAATGAGGGTCACTTTCATGCTGCACAGAGAGGCGCTGGGTGCCAGGCAGGTGGTTCCCAGTGAGATGCCACCAGAGCAAGGGTCACACTGGAGATGCTTTCTGAAATGCATAACTCCCTTCTTCTCATGGGTAGGTGTCATCTCCACACCCTGACCCTCTTCCAAGGAACACACAGTAGGTGCTTTGTAGTCCATTCATTCAACAATTCAGTTTTCCACAAAGCATTCAGTTGGACCGTTAGGGCTATGGCTCAGATCATGCCACTTATCTGCTCAAAACATTCCAGTTTCCTGACCGGATATGGTGGCTTACTCCTGCAATCCCAGCACTTTGAGAGGTGGAGGGAGGAGAATTGCTTGAGATCAGGAGTTTGAGACCAGCCTGGGCAACATAGTGAGACCTCGTTTTTACAAAACATGCAAAAATTAACCGACTGTGGTGGCATGTGCCTATAGTCCCAGCTACACAGAAGACTGAGGCAGAAGGATCGCCTGAGCTGAGGAGATTGAGACTGTGGTGAGCCATGATCATGCCACTGCACTCCAGCCTGGTGACAGAGTGAAAGCCTGTCAAAAAAAAAAAAAAAAAAAAGTAAAGCGTTCCATAGTTTCCTATTGCACTTAGTATAACATCCTAACTCCTGACCATGTGCCCATAAGGCCCTACCTGGCCCACGGCCACTGCTCCTTTGGCCACCTTACCCATCGCCCCTACTCAGTGCTCCATCCACACAGGCTTTTGCTTACCTCCTTTGGGCACACAGAGCATGTTTCTGCTGCAGGATCTTTGCACTTCCTCCTCTGCCTCGGGATAGTCCTGCGGCGGCTTCCTTTGGTCATGTGGGTCTCAACTCCATCGGTCCAGCAGAGGTTGGAGACATCCTTGAACACCCAACCTAGAGCCATTCTTCCTCCCAGCCGTTCTCCACCAGTGACCTTCTTTACAGCTCGAATCACTATCTGGATGTGTTCGTGTGAATGGGTGCTTTCTTCGTTTGTCGTCTGTCTACTCCTGTCTGACACAAGGTCCATAAAGGGAGAGACTTCATCGATGTTGTTCTGACTCTCTAT
Organism: Carlito syrichta; assembly: GCF_000164805.1. Lineage (NCBI taxonomy): Eukaryota > Metazoa > Chordata > Mammalia > Primates > Tarsiidae > Carlito > Carlito syrichta. Next base: position 323,348 of record NW_007247199.1, read on the forward strand.
AGCTCAATGTGCAGACCGTCACAGAGTCAGTGCTCAGGAAATCTGCTGAATGAATAAGTGATTATTTCTTGAGTACTGACGATATATAGGTTATATGTTGGGCATGGACAATACAGCACCAAAAAGACACATTTGGTTCCCTTATTTTTTATTTTATTTTTTTCCCTCCTACCCTCTCTCCCTCCCTTCCTCTTTTTCTCCTCCCTCCCTCCATCCCTTCCTTCTTTCTTTCATCTATTTATTTTTACAATTTTTTTTTTTTGAGTTGGAGTCTCACTCGGGCGCCCAGACTGGAGTGCAGTGGCTGCTCCCGGCCACCGCAGCCTCGCCTGCTGGGCTCCGGCGATCCTTCCGCCTCAGCCTTCCGAGTAGCCGGAATTACAGGCATGCGCTACCACGCCCAGCTGATTTTTTGATTTATTGTAGAGATGAGGTCTTGCTGCCCAGGTGGGTCTCGAACCCACGGGCTCAGGCAATCCACTCACCTCAGCCTCCCAAAAGTGTGGGATTACAGGCTGAGCCACCGAGCCCGGCTTACAAGTTTTTTTTCTGAGTTGGAGTCTCGCTCCATCGGTCAGGCTGGAGTGCGGTGGCATGCTCACGGCCAACCCAGCATTGACCTGCTGGGCTCCAGCGATCCTTCCACCTCAGCCTTCCAAGTAGCCAGAACTACAGGCGTGCACTACCATACCCAGTTAATTTTTGATTTATTGTAGAGATGAGGTCTTGCCAAGTTGCCAGGGCTGGTCTCGAACCCACGGGCTCAGGCAATCTGCTCTCCTCAGCCTCCCAAAGTGCTGGAATTACAGGCTGAGCCACCAAGCCCAGCATTTTTTTTACTTTTTTTACCATCCCTGGGTGTGCACAAGCCACAGGTGGTTCCCTTATTTTATCTTTCTTTCTTTTTTCCTTTCTTTCTTTCGTTCGTTCTTTCTTTCTTCCTCTCCTTCCTTCCTTCCATCTCTTTATTTTTTACAATTTTTTAAAAACTTTTTTTATACTCTCTCTGGGTGGGCACAGGCCACATGTGCTTCCCTTTAATCGGGAGTTTGATCTTTGGCATTCTAGGACTTGGGTATCAGCTCTGGGAGGCAATTACATCCAGAGAGGAATGGCTGGTATCCAATTTTGGTCTAGATACTATGGTCAGATCTTGAAGACTAGAGGTTTCAGTGTTGGAAGAGCTTTTAGAGATCATAGCATTCAAATCTTTCTATTTACAAGTCCCAGAGAGAGTTCATGACTCGGCTAGAGGCAGAGTGAAAATTATAAAGCAAGGCTTCTGGCTCCAGGAGTTGTATTCATTCAGTTTCATTGTCCTGATACTCAGATCTATGCAGCCTACACATTGTTCCAAAAATAAAAGATTTATACAAGCTCATTCCAATAAAACCTATTAAACCAAGATAGGTTTATTGGAGCTGACCCCAGGTAGAACCACAAAAGACCAGCCACTAAGGGATACCTGAGCCAGGTAAGAATTCCCACCAGCTCTTCCAGCAGCGATCTACCTCTTCATAGTTTATTTCAACAGTTTTTCAGTGCCTACCTTGTACTAGGAAACAAAAATGACTAGAGGTGCTATGAATCCAACTTGATCCCTCATATATGGAAGACAGGTTCCCTATCTCACAACGGAGGTATTTGCCAAGAGAATGTTTCTCATTTTTAGTTCACAGAGTGCTTTATAGCCCTTTCCATTAAATAAATGGTTAACAACATTTCTGAATGTCCCACAGACACTCAATTATCCCATTGACTGTCCAACTGAATGTTACACTGATCATTTCACTGAGTGTTCCACAGACTATTTAACTGAGTGTTCCATGATCTACCCAATTGTTACATCAGTCATTTCACTGAGTGTTCCGCAGACTATTCAACTGAGTGTCCCATGAGCTATTCAATTGTAACACTGGTCATTTCATTGAGTTTTCCATGGACTATTTCCTTGGAATTTGCACATCTCTTTCAGCAGGAATTTTTGCCTCAGAGGGAGTTCCTGAGATTGGAAAGGTTAAATAAACTTCTTTGTGGGCTCAAGAGGCCCTTCTAGCTCTGTTCTCTTACTGTGGCAGAATCCCTCTGTGCCCACTCCTGGAGGAAAACCAGCATGGCTTCCCCTTGTGATGACTCTCAGAGCAGCTTCCAACAAGGCCATAAACAGCAGCACTTGATTTCCCAGCTGAAACACTTCTTCTTCCAGCGTCCTAAGGAGGGAGTTGGAGTGGGATAAGTTATGTGTTGTGGTTTTAGGCATTAATGAATATGAGAAACTAAATTATTGAGTTTTGCAATGCAAATTATATTTTGAACACAAATTCTTCATTTCTGAATGCTAAAGACTCATAAAGAATGTCAATGGTTTATGAATTAGGCCATTAGCATGCAATTTGTGATTCAAGCAGCACACCAGTACCGTGTAATAAGTAACTATATAAAGAGTAGTGTTGTTGTCTAAATTTTAAAAATATTTTGCTTGTTGCATTAGGAAGTTTTCCAAAGGCTCCAGTGGGTCCTTTTCCCTCCTTCCCTCCCTCCCACCTTCTTTCCGAAACTCCCCCCCATTCCCAATTATCTCCCTCCTTCCCATCCTCCTCTATTAGGTATCTACCTTCTCCACTTCCTCCCATTCTCCTTTCCCTCCCTCCTCCATTTCTTCTCTCTCTCCTTCCTCCCTTTCTCTCTCACTGTCTTCCTCCCTCCTCCCCACCCTCTCTCTTCTTCTCCTTCCATTGACTGACTACATTCGCTATTATCTCTATGCTTCCTAACCCTTCCCAGATTAGCTGATGGGGCTGAGAGAGTCTTAAGAACGAATCTAGATGTGTCTCCCTATTTTTAGAGCTGGGAACACTGAGACCCAGAGAGGGAAAGGGTCTTGTCCAAGATCCTACAGGGGTGAAGCCAGGCGGAGCCAGGTCTCTGTCACCCAATGGGCACCGCCTCAGTGGCTGCGTTCACGCCAGTGTGTGATGGACTCATCCCAGACACTTTCCTGTGAACGGGTTTCCATGGAGGAGGAGAGAGTTGGGCACTGGCTGTCGGGTGGGATTAGAGTGTGGGAACGTGATAAGAAGTTGGAGGAGAAAAAAGGATGTAACTGGGCAAGGCAAATGCAGATTTCATGAACTTTACAGTCTGGTGATTGGGAGGACTTGATCCCAAGGCAGCTGCGACCACCGAGTAGAATTGGTACTGAGTGAAATTTCAGTTCGATGGAAGGAATACGTTTCTACAGTGAGAACCATCAGTCAAAAAATGAAAAGACCAGCGAAGTGGTGAGCATCCCATTACTTCGAGGAGTTCAAGTTGAGTACACATATTAATTCATGGAAATCCAAGAGCCTGAAATGTTTCTAGTTCAGTGGTGGTCAGTCTTGGCTGTACTTCAGAATCACTGTTAAAATTCCCCACGCCCAAGCTGCATGCCCATCCGTAAACCAGAATTTCTGGAGGTGGGACCTGGGGCATCAGTACTCCTTTAAGAGTTTCAGGCTTCAGCTAGGATTCAAAACTACCAGCATAGCCCAGTGGTTCTCAAATTTAGTATGTGTGAGAAACACTGATAAAGTTAATTATTCATGCAGGTTCCTGGTTCCTCTGCCCACCTGTCTCCATTCTGTCCATCTGAAGGGGAACCTGGGAATTAGCATTTGAACAAATAACCCAGATGGCACTGATGCTGCAGCTCTGAGGACCACAGTTTTAGCAACATTCCTTGGTTGTCCTCTCTGTGAGATATTGGACTCTAACATAAACGTCCCTGTTAATCATTCAGCTGCCACTTGGCAAGAGGAGACAGTTCCACTGAAGGGTTAACTGCATGTGACAGAGCTCCGACTCAGGGCTGACAGTCCCAATGGGCGTTTGGGAGTCTCGGTCAGAATTATTTCATGACAGCAGTCCCCAACATCCAGCTCCAGGGATGATCCTAGGAGCATGATCCTAGGAGGATAGTGATAAGGAGAAGCGACCTTCTTCCAAATCTATCATTTCCTCTCTTCCCAGATTGGCTGAGAATCTTTGGTCTTCCTTGCTTCTCACCCTGGCCAGTTTCAGTCTCTTCCACATAGTACAGATGCTGAGGATATTGCTGTCTGCTTCAAACTATTCTCTAAAGCCCACTTCTGAGAGTGCCTTCTCCACCTCGTGGGAGAGAACCTTTAAAGTCAAAGGTCAGCTGGGCATGGTGCCTCACACCTGTAATCCCAGTATTTTGAAAGGCCAAGGCGGGAGGATAGCGTGAGGCCAGGAGTTCAAGACAAGCCTGAGCAACACAGTGAGATCTCTGTCTCTATAAAAAATTAATAAAATTAGCTGGGCGTGGTAGTGCATGCCTGTAGTCCCAGCTATTTGGGAGGCTGAGGTGGGAGGATTGCTTGAGTCCAGGAGTTTGATGCTGCAGTGAGCTGGGATCGTGCCACTGCACTCCAGTCTCCAGAGAGAGACCCTGTCTCTTTAAAAAAAAAATCAACGATCTCTTGCTTTGTTCTAATAAACAAGATGAGATCTAGAGTCTGCCAGGGATGCCTATAGCACCCATGCTCCAGGAAGATGGCGAACAATAGCATTATTTAAATGACCAGAGGCAACAAACCATTTCTGCCACCACAAAATGCCTTGCACACATGCACGTTCCGTGAAAGAGCATCTTCAGAAGCACACACCGTGTGTGTGCGTCCATGACTGATGGCCCCAGGGCGAAGAGCTCACCTCGGGCTATAAAATATTAAAAGTTAACTTAGCACCCCCATGCTTTGTAGAGAAGAAGGTTCATGCATTTTTAAATTATTTTGTAAATCATGTTGAAGGCTGACAATGCAGATTTACCACAGTGGCTACCATTTAAATACCAGGTAACTTCCTCATGGTGATAACAGGAAAGAGACAGAGAGAGGCATTCCCTCTGGCCTGTCAAAAGCCCGTTGTGCTTCTCTTGATGAAAGCACCGTCCTCTCCCCAACCCCGACTTCACAAGACACTTCTGCCTCCCTGGGGTGAGAGTTTCAGGGAGGGTATGATTGGAGGACTTGAGGGAACTTACTGCGTTTCTGGGAGCTGGTCATAAGGGGCAGTGAAGTGTTTATGCCTCTTACCTAGAACAGCAAGGGGCACAAGCTAGCACGTCCTCTGCAGTGGAGGGGGTGATGCCCCTCTTTTGTCAGAACTTGTGGATTTCTTCAAATGAGAAAATGTGTGTGTGCGTGTGCGTGTGTGTCTGTGTGTATACATTTTGAGTGAACAAATTCATATCAGAAACTATCAGGAAATCAGGTAATGGGGAAGGGGAAAGAAAAATTTGTTGAAAATATCTCATAGACCCCAAGCTCTCACCCCTTATTTGGCAGAGACAGGATAATGGAGTGGATTTGGAGTCAGATTCTGTTTATTAGCTGTTTACAGCTGTGTGGTTTTGGGTAAGTTGCTTAACCTCTCTGAGCATAGTTTTCTGTAAAGTGAGGACAAAAACAGAAACTTCTTTAGTGGTCTTGTGAGGATGAAGAGACAGAGCCCAGGAAAGGGACTTACAGCAGGAAGAACAAATGCAGGTTGGCTAAAAACACACAAAGCTCCATGATTAAAGAAAAAAGGATATATATATCTCTCCACAAACCAGAAGTCTTGTTTACATTATCTCATTTTGTGCTCACAACAAACCCACGGAGAAGTGTCTATTTCATGCCCATCCCACAGACAAGGGGACTGAGGCTCAGATAAGGAATGAGCCTCCAATTCCACAGGCACTAAGGCTGAGTTGGCATTTGAATTTTGGTGTCCCTGACACCAAAGCCAGACTGCCGCCTCCTTTCCCTAAGGGAGGACCTCTTGGTTTTGTGGACTTGGAGCCTGTGAGGGCCTATGAGCTGAGCAGTGAGGGGGCACATTTATTAAGCTCCGGTTGTGCACCTGCCATTAGTTAAACATCGTGCTGGGCACAAGGGGGGACCATTCTCCGTGTTTAGGTTCTGGGCTGCGTTGGCAATCTAGTTGAGACAGGCAGATGTGAATGCAACTGATCAGAATGTGGCTCTGGGAAGTGTGTTCATACCTGCCAAAGAGGGGCTGAACCTGGAATCTGCAAAACTCCTTCCTTTGCAGCTCCACACCTGGGTAGGAGCGTCTGTTTAACTTGTGAATATGTCTGTCATGCAACATGAGCTTGCTCCACCCCAGGGCCTTTGCACGGGCTGAGCCCTCCACCTGGAATGCTCTTCCTCACCAGCTGGGCACCCCTGGCTCCTTTTCACCATCAGACCTCACCCTCGGATGTCACCTCTGAGAGGCCAGCCTAGACATAGTGCTCCTGCCCTGACCCTGCCCTGACCCTCTCTTTGGCCATCCTCTTTCCTTCCCAGCAGTCAGCACAATTAGTACTCATTGTGTCTAGAGATTTATCTGCTGTTTATCATCTCTTTTCTTCCAGGAGAATGTGAGTGACTGTCTGTTCCCCGCTGCATCCACAGCCCCAGAGCAGTCATCCGTCATGGGGCAGGTGCTTAGCAAATATTGTTGGATGGAAGAAGGAAGGAGACGTGAGGCTCCTTCACCATCCTGAGCCCCAGGGGGCTGTGCCTGCGTCTGGGGTAGCTGCTCTTGGAGGCCATGCACGCTGATGCTCCTAGACAGTGCTGGGTGCCAGGCTGTGCATGCCGACGCTTCTAGACAGCACTGGGCACAGAGCACGGAGCTCAGCAAACACTGCTTCCCTCCCTGCCTCCCCACCTCAAGCCTGGCTTTGCCTTGGGACAGGGAGGGGGCAGATATCCTGCGTTCCTACTTCAATGTGGCCTCTGAAGACTGGCGAACACAAGCTGGTGCTGCAGGCTGTGGCCCTGGCTAGTCAGGGCGTCTCTGTGTTTCCTGGGCTGGGTCCCCCCCCAGCTTCCCCTGTGTGTGTTCACCTGTTGCTTCTCTCTTCTTCCCCAGATCTTCCCCGTCCCTCAGGGAGAGCACCAGCCCCGTTCACTCTGGCTCTCCCTCCTCCCTCCTGCTCTCTCTCTCCTCCTCCACCTGTCTTTTCTCTATCATGACCAGAACTCTCCTCTCCCTTCAACTCGATTTTAACCCCTCTCATCTTAAGGATACCGACAGGTATTTACTGAGCCCTGAATATGTGCCAATTACTATGCCAATCACTTTACCTGGGCTATCTAGTATAATATTCACAGTCATCGCCCCACAACTCCCAGATGGTACCTAAGTGATCCCGAGGAGTGAAACGAAAAGAGGAGAAGTGACCCACCTGCAATTGCAGCCCTGGAAAAGAGAAGAGCTGAGACTCAAACCCAGGCAGTCTGACTTCATGCTGTCAGCCACCATCCTAAGCGTCCCCAAATCTTCCTGCAAGTTCACTCCAACTCCTGAGAGTCTACCTCCAACTCTTCTTTTCCTACATTTTCTCTTTCCTTTTATTTCCCATTCTCCACTTTTTTCCTTTTATTTTTAATTGAGATAGAATTCGTATCATAAAATGTGTCCTTTTAACATGCACAGCTCAGTGGTTTTTAGTATATTTGCAAAGTTGTGCAGCCATCATCAGTATCTAATTCCAGAATACTTTTATCACCCCCAAAAGAAGCTCTAAGGCTGGGCATGGGGACCTATAATCCCAGCAATTTGAAAGACCGAGGTGGGAGGATTGTTTGAGCCCAGGTGTTCAGACCAGCTTGGGCTACATTGCGAGACCTCATCTCTACCAAAAAACAAAAAAGCAAAAGCCGGTTGTGATGGTGCATGGGAGGCTGAGGTGGGAGGATGCCTGAGCCCAGGAGGTTGAGGCTGTGGTAAACCATGATTGTTGTGATCATGCCATTGTACTCCAGCCTGGGCAACAGAGTGTGACCCCAACTCAGAAAAAAAAAGAAAGAAATCCTGTACCCATCAGCACTCAAGCACCTCACCCCATTTTCCTTCAAACTCCAAACCCAAGCAACCCTGAGTCTGCCTTCTGTCTATGGACTTGCCTAGGCTGACATTTAATATAAATAGGATTATACAGTATGTTGGCTTTTGTGTCCAGCATCTTTTATTTAGCATGTTTTCGTGTTCAAAGTTCCAATGCTGGTGGCAGGAGAATGTACATGGGTTGGGGAGAAACCACCTACCTAACTCATACCCATGAACTTTTCTTTCACACCAGAAAGTGGGTGGGCATGGGTTCGGGGTGGCTGGATTTGAGGCTCTGGTGGCAGCTGGAGTGATGAGAGTTTCAGGCTATAATGAGAAGGCTTTGAGTGCATGTCGTGACATGGGACCCATCATCCCAGCTCTTCCTTCTGCTTTGGGTTCTTGCTCCAAGGTGCCCAAGCTCCCAGGTATATGAGGGATGCTGGGTGGTCAAGGTGTGATATCAACCTTCTGCATGCTGGTCATGCCATGCTCCAATGGATGAGGCTTTCTGAGAGGAGGCTCGTGAGGAAATGCCCAAGGTGCCGTTTCCCTGAACCTCTGGACCCACTAGGGGGATCCAGGCTACAGCTGCCTCTTCTTGACAGTCACCAGTCCTGGTTCCAGCAGGACCCTGGGAGGGCATTCCCAAGCCTGTCTCAGGCTACCTGTCTGGAGAGTTATCATGAGTACCTACTACGTGTCCGTGCTGGGACTTTACAATTTATTTTCTCAAGATAGCCCCTAGAGGTTTGCAGTTTTATTGGACGAGGAAATCAGAGCACGGGTGTAAAGCAACTAACTTTACGCTATTCAGCAGCTGAGCTGGAATTTAAACTTAGGTCTGATTTCAAAGCACAGTTTTTGCTCACACACGCAAAGCATAAACAGGGTGGAAATCACTGGTCATATTATTTAGTCCAGCTTGGTTGTATTAGTCATAGTCATTTTATAAACCCTAGAAATGGACTGTGGTGGACTCAGGTAAAAATGAGGTGGAGCTTTATTGGAAAAGTACTGGGTCGTGTAAGAAGAATAACCAAGAATCAATGAAGGCAAGAGCCAGGTCTGCTCTGGGACATGAGCTCGAGATCCCATGATGCTTCTGGTGCATCAGATCCAGTGACACGCGGCTTCTAAATCTTGGTCTTCCAAATGTCCACTTCCCACTGGGGAATTCAATTTTCCCAATTCTGGTCAGGTGCTCATGCCTGGGTTCACTCAGCTATGGTTGGTTGGGTAGAGGAGAAAGGTCTCAGAGTTGGGCGATCACGGTGAGCAAGACAGACATCCCAAAAGGTCTCAGTGTGCTTAGGCTGGGAGGGTGTGTCTCCATGCCTTTGATTTTCCATCTCCATTCCCAACAAAGACGACCTTAAGCTTACCTTCTTGCTTTGAGACAAATCAACACACAAACCAACAAATCAGGAACAAGAAGAGAAAGCAGCATTAGGAACACTGGCGTTTTAGGGTACAGTGATCCCGTCCTAATAAACTCGGCTCAGAAAGCAGACCCACGCGACAATATAGGGAAGGGGAGACAAGGAAGAGATTATGTGAAGGGAGTGATTAGAAGGACAGATGACTGTCCCCACGCCCAGGGAGTCTAAATAATTGTCTGTTCTGAATGTTTGACCCGTGGCGTCCAGAGAGGAGACACCGTGAAGAGCTCATTTGGAAAGTCCAAACTCTCATCTGGATTGTGACACAAGGTAAATATTGAATCTATCAGGACAATTGGATTGCCTTGTTTTTGTCAGCGACAACACAGTAAGCTCAACCCCCACGTCAATTTCTGAGTTGGCAAAATCAGCCATCACTGAGGCAGGGCACCATTAATGGACAAGATAATTTCATCAAACCAAATCTCACAAATAATATATTGCTGTTTGTCATCAAGACACTTAATACACCAGGGGCTGCTCCCAGAGCTCCCATAATCAATTTCTGCTAATTTACCAATTCTGTGGCTCTGTGAGGGTGCTGGTAATTTCATATTTTACACACCCACAGAGGTTACGGTAATTGATTCAGTGCTGGAAAGTGCTGTAATGACTTTGAATGAACTTGAAAGGCTTTGCATTTGTTTTCAGAGGCTGTTAGAGGGAGTGATTCAAACTCTGCCACATGGGCACAATTTGTAAAGGTTGGACATGAAAACGACGGATTAGCTTTTCTTGGAGACAGCTATCTTCTCGTTATAACCTCCCTGCTCATGAGGCAGCCTGGGCTTGGCACTGAAACACTCGACTTTCTTTTTATCTGGATCTCGATGGTGGCGGAAATCATCTCTGAACATCTGAAGGAAAAAAAGGCAATTATTGAAAAATCCTCCTAGAATGACTTGGCTTTCTGAATTCTATTTCTTTAACAAACACCCAAAAAGTAAGCTGGCAAAGAGGAGAAGTTGTAGAAATGTTCTTGACTTTGGCACTTCTAAAACTGAATATATTCAACTTCACTTTGCTCCCAAGTGTCTCCTCTAAGCTGGTCCTGCATGGCTGTGAAGGGGAAAGCAGGTAAAGAAACCCAGAGCACTTCTGAAATGGGCATCACAGGTATGGCTATTGTCATTAGTAAAGAGGGTTTTCTGCTGCTAGACACTTTTTGTGCAAGGAGAGTATTTAATCCCTTTAAGAGGATGCAACCCACTTTACAGATGACAAAACTGAGGCTCAGCAAAGTTAGATAACTTGCGCAGGTTTCCCAGTCTGTCTGGTTATGATGCTGGTGCCCTTAACCACTCTCCCACTCCACTATTCTACCAGTGGTGTGCTGGTAAATGTTTAACAATCAGCTTTCTGAAAAAAAAAATTAAATGATACTATGAGTTGTAGTGTATGTCATAGACTGTGGTGTAAATACTCCCATCATGGCTGATTTCAAACTACTGACGTGGATGTTGCAGACTGAGGAAGAGAGGTGCACGGCCAGCACTCGGGCTGGTGTAATACTCAGCCCATAGATTTTTCTATGAATCTAACTCCCTTGTGCTCCATTTTCCGATTTGCTTCCAATATTCCAGCACAGACAGCTTCTTTGTAGCAGCACTTTGCTCTCAGACCGAGGCTACCACAACGTTGGCGCTGACTTCCAATTTTCACTGCAATTCTTACTTGATTCCAGGGTAAATACCCTGGCACCCCTGCTGTAATTACCTTCATGCTGAAAACCGGACCTTCATAGAGCCCATTTCAGAAAGACAATCGCATCTCTGCCAACTGCTGGGCCCGAGGGTGGAGGTGTTCCCTGGTGAGAGTATGGGGGACATTTTCAGTCCCTGAGTGCTCTGCTTAGTTCAGAAGTTAGCTGTCAACCCACTCAGACACTTCCCTGTTGGAACCAACATGAATGGGTTGAGAAAGCACTCAGGGCTCTCAAAGGAGGAGAGAATCGATTTAAAGGAGATGCCTGACTTCTGGGGTGGAGAAGGAGCCTCTCTCCAGGCTCAGCAGGAACGAAGGCCTGAGGAAGACACGCAGGGGTTGCTGTCATCGGCACGGAGGGGGGGGGATGGGACTCTGGAGAAGGTGCTCTGGCATGCAGTAAGGCCATCCTGAAATCATTCTCATCTTCTTGAGGCTGCTCTTGGGAGAAGGTGGCAGAGGGGAATGTATAAGGCGGGAACGAGCTGATGGGAAAGAATGAAACCTGAGTCTCAAGGGAGCCTCAAGCGTTGGGTGGGAGATGGATGGTGCCCAGGGGAGGTGGAGGAGGGAGGAGGCAGTGAAGCCATTAAGGATGAAACTGCTCTGGCCACAGGGAGGGGATGGTGACTCCTCCCTCACTGCTGGCCACTATGCAATGGACACACGTGGAGAGGAGGTTACCTGAGGTTCCTCGAACACTCTGCATGAGGCTGGGTCCGTTCCAGACAGCGATCTACTTTATCCGCATCAGTGTTATCATGACTGTGAAGCAGTGGACAGTTGAGAGCAGGTGCCCAGTCATATGACTAGTGGGGTCAGGAGCCAACCCCAGGATTTTCTGACTTTCTCTTCACCGCTGACAGCAACACTTTTCTCCATCCCTCCCATTCTTTCACTGCTGGCTCTTTCCTCTCTATTCTCAAGCTCTTGCTTTTAAAGCTTCTCTCTCTCTCTCTCTCTCTCTCTCTCTCATTCTCTCTCCCCTGTTCCCCCTTCTCCATCTTTCCTTTCCCTCCCTCCCTCCCTTCCTTCCTCTGTCCCTCCCTTTCTCTCTCCCTCCCCTCCTTTCTTTTCAAGTTGGGGTCTCACTCTGTCACCCAGGCTGGAGTAGTGACATGATCACAGCTCACCATAGCCTCCATCTCCTGGTGTCAAGCAATCCTCTCACCTCAACCTCCTGAGTAGCTGGGATTACAGGCATGTATCATCACGCCTGGCTAATTTTTTATTTTTATTTTTGTGGAGATGAAGTCTTGCTATGCTGCCTGGGTTGGTCTTGAACTTCTGGTCTCAAGTCAGCCTCCTGCCTTGGCCTCCCAAAATGCTGGGATTACAGGTGTGAGCTACTGCACCTGGTCTTTAAGCTATTTCTTTAGCTCTTACCAAGTTTTAGAACTTGGCTAAAAGCTCTGCACTCAGTGTTTCATTAGCAATTCCTATCAGTGCAGTGAGATGTGTTCTTACCATCATTTTTTTCCCAATGAAAATGCTCATGCTCAGAGGGATAGAGTCACTTGCCCAAGGTCACACTGTGAGAACATGGCAGAATGGGGCTCCAGTTCAACCCTGACTAGCAGCCAAGCCATCCTCTCTACAGGTATGACATCTTGACTCCTGCCCTTCTGATGCATTTAGGACCAACACATCTCAAGACCTGGGCTAGGAGACAGCATTCCTGCATGAGAACAGAATGCAGGTTTGACTGACAGCCTGAAAAGCTCTTCTTTTTCTCCTGTGGTTTTCCCTGCTGACCCAAAGAAGGTGCCTTCACCTCCACACTTCAGAGAAGACATGATTTAGTATCAGGAAAATAACCGATGGTTGTTAATCCTCCCACTCCAAACCCAAGGGTGCACAATTTAATTCCAGGGTTAGAAATGAGCTTCTAACTTCAAGTTTGCATCCAGCAATGACATTCTAGGATCACTAGCTTCTTGTCCTCTAAGGGAGAGGTAATCTCGATGGGAAAATGCTGCATTGCGACGCGGTATCTTTATCTCTCACCCCCATGCCTGTTAGGCTAAAATCCGTCAACCGAGGTAAGTTCATGTTTTACCTACCACTCTGTGGCTCTTGGTATTGGGTAGGTGACCTTATCCTGCTGGGCCTTGACTTTGTCCTGTGTGACTTGGGTGTGCTAGGGAAGAGAGAAAGTCATTCTTTTTTTTTCTGGGTTATTATGAACCTTAGCGAGAAAGTGACAAGTGCATATGCAGAGTGCGTGGTGGGTGGATGGTGTCACCCGGGGCAGTTCTGGGTCAGGACGTGGGTGCTGGAGTCAGACGGGTTGAGGGTCTGAAGCCCGGCTCTTCCATCGATGAACAGGCAACCTTGGGGAAGCGGTTTAGCCTTTCTGAGTCTCCACTTCCTTCTGCCTGAAATGGGGATGCTAACAACACTTGCCTTATGGGTAGGTGTGAGGATGGCCATGGAAAATGCTCAACATGGTGCCTGGGGCACTGTTAACACTTGATGAATGGCAGCGTATTGTGTAGCAGGGACCTTGTTAACGATCCAGTGTTGGAACAAGGAGAAGGGGAGATAGTTCCCCGCTGGAGGAGTCCAGGAAGAGTCTGGGGGTTCATGTGGTCTGAGTTGGGCCAAAAACACCTTTCAAGAATGGCCTCATCAAAAACAGAGGGTAAACGGGTCTTGGACATCTGTTGCACAGTCCGTGGCCTCTTTGAGGCCCCTTCCTATATGAGACTTCCCTTAACCCTTGAACAAAATCAACAAGGTGACATCGTTTTCTTCATATTACAGATAAGAAAATGGAGGTTCATGAACGCGAATTGAATTAAGCAGCAGAGTGGGTGGTTGAATTCAAACCTCTCAGCCTCTCGGAACATGATGGCTTTGTTCACCCTGCTGCAAAGGGAGGCTCTTGGGAGAAGCATCCAGAGAGGACATCCATCATGGTGCCTAGAAGCTCTGGTGGCCTGGTCCTACGCCCCACCCTCAGGGGACCCGAGGCAGCCCAGGGACCCGAGGCAGCCCGGGGCCCCGGCAGCGTTTCTGATAGCCATGGCACCCCCTGCTTGGTTCATTCTGTCTCTCTGCATGCCCCAGACCAGCAAGACGCCAGTGGCCTTCGCTAATGTTCCTGAACATCCCATTCCCAGAGACCCAGACAACGGCCCAATTATCTCCAGCCAATCGAAGGCCAGCTCCCTGCCTGGGCCCCACATCTAGAGATGATTTCTCTTCTTCAGGAGAGTCAGCCAGGGACCTGAAAGCCGCTGTGAAGGCAATTAGGAAAGTTTGGCCATGCCAACCTCTCTTCCCCTCCTCCCATGGAAGCGAAGGGTGGGCAGTGAGAGTCCTGGGGGTGGTTCTTCTGGGCAGCTGGCTGCACTGAGCAGCTGGGAGTCAGGTCAGAATAGTGAGTACAGAAAAGCGAGAGACTGTATGTCTGCAACACTCTGGGCCATGAAGTTATTATTCACGTATCTTCAAAAAGGGCTTGAGACAGGATGAGTCTGTCTTCCCTCCTCTCCTCTGGGACACGCCTCTCTCCTTCCTTCCCCTCATCCCCACTGTCACCCAGAATTGGTGAACACAATCATCAAGATAATGACTGTGGCTTCTCCTCCAGCCTCCACACTGGGAGCCATCCCTGTGTCCTCTTTTATTTCCCACTCAAGTCCTATCCGTTAGCAAGTCTGTCGTCTCTGCCTCCAGCACACACACTGGGTTGGATAATATTTCTCTGTCTCTGCTGTGCCTGAGCCCAAGCCATTTCCACCCCTTGCCCAGACCACCAGGACGGTTTCTTAAACCTGGATGATCTATTAGAAATGCAGATTGGGTTACTTGTCACTGCCTTGTTCCAATTCAATAAAGACTTCGCTTTGCTTTTTTGAAAAAATGCTGTATCATAATTGTACATGTGATATTGTACATGTGATATTTATAGGGTACCTGTGATATTTGGATGCATACAACCATGTGTAATGATCAAAGCAGGGTGTTCAGGATATCTCTCATCCCGAATGCCTGAGCATGTCTGCTGGTCTGTGAGCTGAACTGTGCCTGTCTTCCTAAGGTCATGTCCTCACCTTCTCTGACTCTCGCCCTGTCCCAGACACTCTGGCCTTCGTCACACTCCTTGAAGATGCCATGCCTTGGACTTATACTCTCTTTGTTCCCCCATCTAGACTTTCTTCCCCCAAATCATTGCATGGCTGACTCCTTCAGGTACAGATGTCATCTTTATAAAGAGGCCTTTCTTGAATATTCTTTTTTTTTCTTTTTCCATCTGATTTTTTGGGCATACTTAAAGATTATTATTATTTATTTGAGACAGGATCTTGCTCTGTTGTCCAGGCTGGAGTGCAGTGGTGCAATCATGACTCACTGCAGCCTCCAATTCTTAGGTTTAAGTGATCCTCCCATCTCAGCCTCCCAAAGTGCTGGGACTACAAGCATGAACCATTGCACCTAGCCTTCTTCTTCTTATTATTTTAAGTGACACATAACTGTACATATTTATAAGGAACAGTGTGATATTTTGATATATGTATACAGTGTGAAATAATCAAATCAGGGTAATTACCGCATCTACCACTTCAAACATTTATCATTTTTTAATGTTGAGAACATTCAGAACCATGATTCTAGCTACATGAAAATTGTTTATTACAGTCACTCTATACTAAACAGCCAGACTTTCTAAAGCAACAACCTGCGCCCACTCCCCAATAAACTGTGTTCCTATGCCATCTTTATTGTCTTCATAGCATTTATCAAAGTCTGAAATTATTTTATTTGTTATTTGCTGTTTTATATACTTTTTGCCCCTACTAGAAGAGGAGTTTGGTGAGATGAAGGACCTTTCTTGTTTGCCCGTCCTAGTATCCCCATCACCAAAAAGATGTTCTTGAAAACATTTGTTGAATGCATGAATGAATGCCAGGTGTAAGGCTAGGTGCTTTTTCCATCATGCTTTATTATTCTCCCTGCAGTCCCATGAACTGAGGACTCTTTTCATCCCCATTTTACGGGAGAGGAAGCAGAGGGACTGAATGTACAAATGGACAATGGCTCTGCCATATGTGTATGACAACAGAACTCTGACCTGGTACCTTTACAGCTACCAACTGGGAGCCAAACCACAACCTCTGCGGAAATTGGCCCAGTATGGTCAGGACTTGGTCAACAGACTGACAGCTTCCCTAATTTTTGCTCCAGCTTCCAACTTAAGACCAACCAGAGAAAGTCAATATGTACCCCTCACCAGGCACACAGAATGACCTTCTAGAATCATGAGCCCACCTCTGGGTTCTGAGACCAGCAGCCTCCCATCAGGGCATACCTGAAGGCTTCACTTAAAAAAAAAATTCTAAAGCTTTCTCACTCCACTGTCTGCCTATGCGTCTATGTCAAATGCAAGTCATGGTGGCTGACTCGATTACCATAGCAAGCTCTGAATACATAGCCTCTGCTTGTTCATTTTTGGGTGGCTTTCCTTTATGTCCACAAAACCAAGGCAGTTTTTGAGGGCCTAGTGATGTGTCCAGGGAGGAGCAGGAGTGGCTTGAGGCTTGGGTGTCTGACCCCAGAGGCCCCCTTTCAGTCACGATACAGTGTTTTATTTCAAAAAGATTCCTCTCTTTTTCTGTCCCAATTATGGAGCCAGTGGTGTGGCTTCAGAAATGTGAGAATACAGAAGTGAGAGAACACAGGAAGGGCATCCCTGAAGGCAACCGAGAGGAGGAACAAGGGAGCCAAGAGCCCAGGATGGTGGCAGGTGTCTTGGCATAGGCCGCTCGGTCATAGAATCTCAACCTTCATCCTCACGTCAAGCTCTCTTCCTCATCCATTTAACAAAATGAGTGCTAAAGGTTGAGAGTCAGACATTTGTCCGTGGGTTGGTATTTGTCTGAAGACTTGTATGACAATGAAGAGATGTGTGGGAAAGGAGCCATTAGCATTCCTGGTCATCCCAATGAAAGATAAAGAAAATATTCATTAATAGCCATACCAGGTGCCAGTGGAAAATTTTAGTCTATGAGCAGAAAGTCTTCAGGGGCTCCATCTCTTCCTAAGAATGTCTTTCCAGAGTGCCCATTTGTTGTTACTGTTTTTAAAAAATAATATTTATTTTAAAAAAATTTGTTTGTTTGTTTGTTTGTTTGTTAGAGATGAGGTCCCTCTATGTTGCCCAGGCTGGCCTTGAATTCCTGGGCTCAAGAGATCCTCCTGACTCCGCTTCCCAAAGTGCTGGGATTACTGGTGTGAACCACTGCACTCAGCCACAAGTGCCCGTTTGCTATGGCTTCAAGTAGAGACTGCCTGCCTCTTCCGTTACCCGTAGCCGATTCCCCATTCCCGCAGAGAGACCTCTGAAAAGTGCACCCGTCGGGGTTATCTGACTATTGCAAAGCATTTTCCTTTGGGGAGATGCCCTTGCCTGACTCCCAATCTTTGTGGTTGGGTTGGGCCCTGTCCAGTCTTCCCTTCTCAGCCTCAGGGATGAAGCATGGCCCAAACCTGGCGAATCAGCATATGTATCACTCCCTGGCTTGCTATGATGGGTTCAGGGATAGTCAAAGAGGAGACCTGGAGGTTGCTAAATGAAGGGTTTGGAGAAGGCTGACAGAGAGAAATAGGAATGACCATGAGTAGTTTGTGGATGAGGGGCATGCTTTTTCTTACATCTTACTGGATAGTCAACTATTAGTTCAGTCACCCAGATGATTAGTTTGGCTATTCTTTCTGGTAGGTTGTTTAATCTTTGACTTGTCTGGATTCTCAGGGCACATTTGCATGGCACAGGACTGGGGTGTGGTAAAACTCAGTAGATGTTAGCTGGACGCACGGATGGAGGCTGGTGTCAATGCCTGTGCACCACGCCTGCGCGTCGGGCAGTGCTCATCAGGGGGAGGGTGGCTGCTACTCAGGGTTTGGACACGTTAGGAGTTAAACAAGCCCAGGTGTGTGGCTGACTGGGTGGAAAGAGACAACACCAGGGAAAATTTCCAAACCATGCTATTTGTAGGAAAACACGCTATCAAAATGATGATATTTAATAGTAATTGGATGAAAAGGAAGAAAAAGATTAAACATGAAATAAAAAAATGAAGTGAAATGTAAAGAACTCTCACACCTAGGTACATATTGCAGCTTTCTCCTTAATGCCAGTTGCTATTGACCCCAAACTTACAGTGCTATTATCACAGATTGGAGTTTAAATGTTACTTTGACTTATGTTCTAGAACAATACTTCTCAAAGTCTGATCTGTGAACCACCTACATTGGGTAAAATGAATCAGAATCTTGGGGATGGGGTCAGACTCTCCAATTAATTAATTAATTAATTAATTAATTAATGATAGGGTTTGCTCTGTCACCCAGGCTGGGGTGCAGTGGCATGATCGTAGCTGACTGCTGCCTCCAATTCCTGGGAGAAATTGGTCTTCCTGCATCAGCCTCTCGAGTAGCTGGGACTATAGGTGTGTGACTACACCAGGTTAATTTTTTACTTTTTAAAGAGTTGGAGTCTCCCTATATTGCCCAGACGGATTTTGAACTCCTAGCCTCAAGCAGTTCTCCCACTTCGACCTCCCAAAGTGCTTAGATTACATGCATGAGTCATGGCTTCTGGTTGAGAACCTCCATTTTATTTTATTTATTTATTTTAAAGATGTAGGGTACAATTCAGGATCAGGTATACAAGTGGTCATTGTACAAGCAAAGTTTGGGCCTCTCTTTGGTCTGCGCTTTGCCTGGTTTGAGACCAGGTGCCCTTCTTGATGTTGTGTCCTTCCCTCCACCTATCCCGACAGTATCCCACTACTGCCAATCCCTGTCTTATAGTATTATGGTAAATGAGAACCTTTATATTAATCAAAATCCTAGGTGGGCTTATGCACACGAATGTTAGAGGACAAGTATCCTAAATTCATAGGTGTTAGGAGACATTCTTCTTCTGGGCCAGACCCATCTGGACTTGGTGTGACTGCGTTATCAAGGGGAAAGGGTGGAGGAGAAAGACTGGAACACAATAAATCTTAGAACAAGGCGAACAGAGGTAAGCTCAGAAAGTAGGGTGCTATGGGAAAGCGTGAAAAGCGAGATAAATTCTGCCTCAAAGGAGTCTAGTGAGTAGTAAAGAAGAAGGGTGGATTTGGAGCAAGATTACAGGATATTGAGGTCCCATGGTGTGGAAAAGGAGTCCCAAAGGAATGAAAAGGGGAATAATTATGTAGCCCAGGCAGAAAGAAATATAGTTACCGCAGTCCGCTCCATAGCCTGGGGAAATAGCTTGAGGGAGGGGTGATGATAAAAACAAACAAGCATGGGGTGTGTTTTAAGAACGTAACCTGTAGCATTACAAACGTGAAAAATAAGGGAATAAAGCTGGAATTATGGCCAGGAACAGCGGATCATGCTGGTAATGGAAAGTCATTTCTCAAATGCACAACACAACATTTACTATTTGAACCATTTGTAAGTGTACAGCTCAGTGGCATTAAGAGCATTCATGGTGTTGTGCAACCATCACCACCATCCATCTCCAGAACATTCTCATCTTCCCCACCTGAAACTCTGCACCCGTTAAACTGCATTCACCATTCTCTCTCCTCCCAGGCTCTGGTCACCTTCATTCTATTTTTTGTCTCTATGAATTTGACCATTCTAGGTACCTCATATAAATGAATTACACATTTGCCTTTTTGTGACTGACGTGTTTCACCTAGCATAATATCTTAGTTTCTTTATTTTTATTATTTATTTTTAATTAATGTTTAAATATTTTATTTTAAAGATGTGGAGTACAATTCAGAATTAGGTATGTAAGTGAACACCGTACAGGTAAAGTTTGGGCCTCCTTTTGGTTCCCACTTTGCCTGGTTTGAGATCAGGTGCCCTTTTTGATGTTATGTGTCCCCCCTGTATCCCGGCAGTATCCCACTACTCTCAATTCCTTTCTTATAGTATTGTGGTAAATGTTCAGGGTCCGCTTATGAGTGAGAACATGTGGTACTCAGTTCTTTGTTTCTCTGAGGGATCACTGAGTATGATAGACTTGAAATCTATCCAAGTTGCTGCGAAGTCTGCATGTTTGACCTTCTTTATGGTTGAGTAATATTCCATCGTGTATATGTACCATATTTTCATCTATGTTGTAGCATGTGTCTGAACTTCCTTTCTTTTTCAGACTAAATAATATTCCATTGTATGTAAAGACCACATTTAGTTCACCCATTTTTCCACAGATGGGCACTGGTTTCTCATTTACTGTTTTTGAACAAGGACTGTTATGTCTGGGCATTAATGGAGAAAAGATATGGGGGAAGGTATTTAGAATGCACGGGAGGCAGTGCAGGCTCTTCTCTGTGGGTAGATGACTAGTCAGTGGTCTGGCTAACCAGAAGACATAAACAGATTTAATAGATTCTTCCACCAACGGGTGGTGAATGCAAGGCTGCTGCATTGAAAGAGCTCTGCGATTGATTAGCCATACTTTCCGTGCTCGTGGAGGGAGGGAGGAAGGAGTGACAACTGCCAGGTGTTGGCACCCTTGGTCTAAATTGTTTGAACTGGGACTGGTTTCTAGCCTCACTGGGTAAGGAGCTAGCATCTCTAGCTTTTAAACCTGAGCCAAGGGAGGAACTGAACAGAGTCTGAAGGGTCATTCCCAGCTTCAGATTATAGCTCTGGTCTAACAGGCTTGAACAATTCAGCCTCCACCCTTGTCAATGTCTCTAACGAAAGGATCAATAGTTTTTTCTTTTTTCTTTTTCCTCTGCTGAATCATCAGTGGTGAGAACAGAACAATCCTGAAATTCTTGATCACAGGAATCTGTGTGAGTCCCTCCTCCAGAAAATAGGCATCTGCTAGTTGAACCAAAACTTGTAGCAAAGTGAATTTTCAGGGATTGGGTGCTTTTGAAAAGAAGAGAGTCTGTCACTTGTGCCTATGACCCTGGACCTGACAGCTATGTGGACTTGTTAATACATTGGGAATGGGTTTTTCTTTTCTTTTCTTTTTTTTTTTTTACCTGCCTAGCCCTCCTTTCTTCTTCTTCTGCTGTAACAACCCCTTGTTTTTCCCCAGGAAAAGCACTGCAGTCCTGTTCTCTGTGGTCTCAGTGGAGCTTTCAATAATGGTGCCTGTTCAGCTTCAGCCCCCAGCCACAGGCATGGTCCCAGGATGAAGACTGGTCAGCCAGAGCTTTCTACACCCCTGGTCTCGGAGCACCAAGTCTCAAGCATGACATTTGTGAGTTCATACTCACACATGGCAAAAGTAGGAATCTTTCATTTAGATCAAGGATTGGCAAACTTTTTCTGTAAAGGGCCAGATGGTAAATATTTTAGACTTTTCAGGCAGTACAGTCTTCATTGCAGTGACTCAACTCTGCTGTTGTGCAAAAGTAGTTATAGAATATACATCAATGAGTGGGTGTGGCTGTGTTCCAATAAAACTTTATTAACAAAAACAGGAAGTGAACTGAATAACCAACCCTTATGTTAAATTAAAACCACTGGGGTGCAGAAATATAGGACACATCTTGTGAAGAGGGCTATCTTAAAATTAACTCAGAGGAAAACAGAATTAAAATTCAGAGAGAATGAGCTTTAATAATAGTCACCAACCCTTGGACAGGCCAGTTACGTCACCCCTTATTACCCTTTATTGCTGAAGATAATTTGATATGGGCTTTTGTCTTTAAAGAGAATTCTGGCTCATTGGGACCCTCTCTTGCCATCTGCTCTTGCAGTGTTTATCTCATAAGATGCCTGAACTGGAAAGGCCCATCCACAACTCGTGAAGCAAGAAGAAAAAAGGGACTTTCCAAAGTCCCAACTCAGAGGACTCCACTGAGCCTGCCTGCTGGTCAGAAGCAGGGATCCTGAGCCTACCTACCCGTATTCCACTCGAGCCCCACACAGTGTTTCAACAACTTACTGGGCACTTAATATTTTCCAGGTCCTATGCCTTGAGCTAGGAGGAAGAGAAGAACAGACACTGTTGCATTGTACAGTCCATCCCAGAGGATGTGCTGTATTCCACATTTCATTCCATCCTTACAACAGCCTGAGAAACAGGAGTGTTACCCTCATTTTGCACATAAGGACCCATCAGTGGTAGAACTCAGAAGAGCTAAGTGATTTGCTCAAAGTAACCTGGATAGAAAGTGAAGAAACTAGGATGAAAACCCAGATCTGGGAAGTTTCAAAATTCAGGTTTTTTTTAACCCAATACCATTGCTGTCTTCCCTAACAAGAGGCCAAGAGTGGGAGCTTCAGTCCCTGTCATAGAAGCAGCATGTTTCTAATAAGCCTGCACATAACACCGATCCGGAATAGAATGAAGGAAAGCCAACGGCGTCTGTCACCTGGTTCACCCGGAGCATTATAAGCAAACGTGGGCCTGTTAGCTGTAAATACAGACTGTAGCCATTCTTAAGTAAATTGGTAGTGTTGTATTAGAAAAATCTCTCTCTGCAAAATGCTAACAATGCAGTGGTTCTTAAATTTTATGTGTGCAAAGATTATGACTAGATACATAAAACGGGAAGAAAAAAGTCTGCAACTGACAAGAGTTAGGTACATAATTATTATTTTTTTCCCTTTCTCTCAGCCTCTTTCCCCAAGCAGTTCTGGAGTGGAAGAGTTTCCTTATGGAGAAAGTTAACAATAAAACTGCTGACTGTGAGCGGGCACACAGCACTCATACGGGGACGCTGTGGAACTGGCGGGCGCTGCTTTTCTGGAGAAGAATCAAAGACTGTCAGCGGGAACATTGCAGCCTATTTAAAAATAGTGATGGCTCCTACAAAATGTACTGACATTCTGGATGTGGAAAGGGAGGCTCTGCTTCCCTTATGTTTGGGAAGCGGCTGCTGGAGAGTTCGTTGTAGGATATTGTGTGGCAGAGCCTGGGACCCAAGTTCAGGCCCTGGGACTGATGGGAGAGAAGAGGAGAAGAAAGAAAGAGAGTCTCTCGTTCTCTCTCTCTCTCTTTCTCTCTCTCCTCTCTCTCCCCCTCCTCTCTCTGTCTCTCTCTCGCCTCCCTTTTCCTCTCTCTCTCTCTCTCTCTCTATCCCTCTCTCTTTTCTTTCTTTTTAGTATACAATGGAAGAATAAGAGGCATATCAAAGAAAAATACAAGACAGTGACAGAGTTAGGAAGAAGAGTTAAAGGAAGAAAACAAACAAAGGGAAAAATAAGAGAGCTCAAGCCCGAGCCCTGAAGACAACTGAAAGAAGTATAGAGAGGTCTCAAGAGAGAAACAGACACCTCCACACACAGAGACACACACAGACACAGAAATATGTGTGCACATGAATGGCAACACTGAGAAAGTCAGAGAGACAGAGGGAGAGAGAGAAGATAGAGAGAGAACAGAGAGAGAGACAAGAGAAAAGGAGAGGGAAAGAGGGAGGGATATAGCGGTGAGAAATGCAAGGCGGGTGCAAAGAGAAACGCGTCTGTAGAGAGAAATGAAAAGGAACCATCCTTAGTGACTTGGATTGTGACATTCAATCTGAGAAAAGAGGAAAATGAAAGCATTCATTTGAGCTGTTGAAAACTTATGTGCCAGAACTTCAGCTGAGTGGGAGGACCTGTGAACACTCACCAAGAGCCCACTCATAGCCTGGAGATGCTTCGGTCTTCAGAGTACAGTGACATCTAAACCGGCATCCCATCCATGTTCCAAGAATCTGAACCCATTGTCCTGGCCAGCTGATTCCTCCAGCCATGACTTGAGCCTTGCGAATACCCCAAGGGACAGACGTCCTGCGGGTGCAGCATGAGTCTGCACCCACCTGTTCAGGACTCCCTGGGATGTTGGGCAGTGCCCACATGTCAAGGGCACATCGATACTGCACAGCCACACCCTGGCATGATGGCCTCTGGTGCGACTTTCATGTTTCCTTTGAATCAACATCCTGGTGGTCTAACCATGACTTGTGTGAACACTTTGGCCACACAGCAGCCTGAGAGGACACCAACAACATCAGCATGCCACGCATGTCGTTACTTGGGTAGAAGAGGGTGTGGTGTGCATGTGCATGAAAAGCTTATTTTATTGTCTTATAAAGTAGATGCTGTCTTGGAGATTCCTCCATATTTGTTCATACAAATCTACACCATTATTGCTAATTGGTTTTCTATAGTTCCATTGCACTAACAGCACTGCAGCAAATGTCCATATACATGTGTCTCCAAGTGTATACATCTGAGTATTTCTCTAAAAAACGAGAGGTGAAGTTATTGCACTGAAGGGAGTGGAAGATATTGCCAAGTTAATTTCTGAGTCTCTTTGCTTGAGTCTTCTCATTGTTCCCAGAAGCAGCAGGGCAGGGGCTTTGAATGTGTTCTCAAGAATTTTGCTAAAACCTTCATGGTAGGTAGAGTAATTGTGATAGACAGAGTAATGACCACTATTCCCAAAAACATCCATATTCCAATCCCTGGAGCCTGTGAACATGTTAGTTTACATGGCAGCAAGGAATTATGTTTGCAGATGGAATTAATACTGCTAATCAGATGACACTGGAATGGAGAGATTATCCTGGATTATGGAGGTGAGGTTTTTGTAATTGCAGAGCCTCTTGTACATGGAAGAGGGAGACAGAAGAGAGAGGAAATCAGAGATGATGGCGTGAGAAGACCTTGGCCTCTTGTTGAGAGGAAGGGGCCATAAGCCAGGGAATGTAGGTGGCTTCTAGAAGCTGGAAAAGGTAAGGGTATGAATTCTTCTCTAGAGACTCTGAAGGAACATACCCTTGCTGATGTTTTGATTTTAGCCCGGTGAGACACATTTCAGAACTCCAAAGCTGTAAGATAATAAATCTGTGTTGATAAGCCTCTAAGTTTGTAGTAATTTGTTACAGCAGCAATAGGAGACTAATACAACCTTTGTCTAAAAATCTCTTTCACAGCCCAGAACAGATTGTACTCTATTTCTGAACAAGGTTTTATGGAAATTAAGGGTGGGAAGTTGGAGGAAGGTGAGCCTTACAGTGAGGCAGCTAGGGGCGTTGAATTAGTGTAAACTACGCCAATATTTGCTGCAAATCTACTCCTATTTTGACACCAAACCACAGTCACACTAGAGCTATGTGTTAATTACTATTGAAACCACCTCCTCTCACCCCAAGGATGCTACAAGGTTGCATGAATAGGCACTGTGCTTTCAGAGGCCACTGGTGAGACAAGTGTTTGATGGGGAGATAAGGAACTCTTCTTAGATCACACTGTAGTGCCTGGATCAGGAAGAGTATTGGGTTCCTTGGCGAATGAAGCATCCTTGTGTACAAGGTCACCCTGGTCAAACCCTCATTTTCATGACCAACTCCAAATGTCCTGTCTTATCAGGAACCCAGCAGGAGAATGAGCAATAATGATATCAGTGTCACTCTTGACTGCTGCTTTGCAAAATCACCATCTCATCTCACTTCATCCTTCTCTCTCCTTGTCTTTCTGCCTTCTCCTCTGTTCTGCACACCCAGATTCTCTCATTCACTCACAAAAATTAAAAGGGACTAGCAAATGCCGAGGAAGCCTTGACACACTCTCTTAGCATCAAACACTCTGGTTGGCCTGGTGTTGCTTGTGCCAGGGGCAATCAGCCTTGGAAGTTTGGAGCAGTTGTCTAACAGGAAGCTTTAGTCCTCACCATCTGTGGGCTGGGGCACTGCCGATGAGAATAATGCCAGTCAGCGTGTATCATCTTCAGATTCCGCAGAAAAAGAAAACACAATAAAGATATTTCCATTTGCAGAAATAAAAAGAGATCAGCTCGGGGCTATGAACTGGTACAGTATCTGAGCAAATCCAACAGGATAATTTTATCTTGAGGTAACAGGGAGTAGAGATGAAGAGTGTTAGCTCTGAAGTTGGGTCCAAATCCTAGCTCCACCCTACTGAGACTTAACTTGAACTAAGATTTGTTGTTTCCATCTTTGAAATGGGAAACTCAGTTCCTAACCCATAGCTTACAGGTAAATATTGATTGAAAAAACAAAGCACCCTATATTTTCCATATTTTTCAGTTGAAGAAACTCTAGGTTTGTGATCTTGGGCAAATTGCTTTACTGTGCCTCAGTTTTCCTAAATGTAAAATGAAAGTACCATTGGTACTTACCTCGGAGAGTTGTGTGAATTCAATGAGTCAGTATGAGTGAGTCATGTAGATTAGTGCCTGGCATACAATATGTGCCCAATACATGTTAGATATGGTGACGAGGGTTGTCATCTATTCTCCTGCTTGCAAATGACAGAAACCCATTTGACTAAATTCATCTAGGGCAAAAGGTGGTGGTAGGTTATGGACTTGAGTAGCAAAATTATGGACAGATGAAAATACACACACACACACACACACACACACACACACACAGAGAGAGAGAGAGAGAGAGAGAGAGAGAGAGAGAGATATTCTCTTTCTTCCTCCCCATCTTCGCTTTTTCCTCTCTGTTTGCCAATTTCTTTAAATTTTGTCTTTCTGAAAATGGCCTTTGCTTGCCTTCATGGCCACCAATGCTTCCACTAGAGAGGGAGAGCAGAATCCTACTTCCAACTCCAGGAAGTAAAATCCTGGGGAAGAAGTGTGATTGGCTTGGCTTCCACATGTCCCCACCCCTTGGATCAATCACTGTGGCCAGAGTGGGGAGGCACTATGACTGACACAGCTTTACTCACATGACTGCTTGAAGTCCTATGATAGGCTCAGCTGCAGTCATCTGACTTTTCTTGGAAATTGCATATATGGTTGGGAGGAAAGGAGTATTTTTCCAAAGGATGGTGCTGGAGAGCCAAAAAGATGTGTGTTATAGTAAAAAAAAGAGGGGAGACTGAGGCGGGAGGATTGCTTGAACCCAGGTGTTCAAGACCAACCTAGGTAACATAGCAAGACCTTGTCTCAACAAAAAAATCAAAATATTAGTCAGGGATGGTGGTGTGCACCTGTAGTTCTAGCTACTTGGGAAGGTGAGGTGGGAGGATCACTTGAGCCCAGGAAGTTGAGGCTACAGTGAGCTGTGATCATGCAACTGCACTCCAGTCTGGGTGACAGAGTGAGACTCAAAAACAAACACACAAAAAATTAAAGAGTCCACTGTATTTTTTTTCTGGCATACATCAGGTTCACTGCAAATCAGTCTTCATCCACTAGCCCTAACCTCACGGATCATTGTGTGTAAAATGCTAATCTCATGCTACTACTAGTGAGAATGAAACAACATACTTTAGTAATTAACAGTGCAGGAACATAGTAGGTGCTTTGTAAATTCCTTTGTGCTTTCCCTTTCTATACCCAGAGATACAGGTAGACCACCATTTAAGTAGCTCAAAGCTTCCGGAGGAAATCTGCTAGAGAGCTGACCCCCTGCAGGACCCCAGAAACTCGAAAGCAAATGTAACTTGAGAAACACTGCACTTACCACTTAGTAATTAGGCCGTGATTGTTGTTTATCTGTGCGCTGTACTGTAACTCCCTGTGCCTGAGGCTGCTGCTGAGGCTCGGAAAATACAATTTCCTCCAAACTAATTTAGTTTTAAGAGGAAAATGAAAGTTTAAGGTAGTTTAATGTTTCAGCAAAACCATAATGGCTGGGGAAGATTGGACCATGTGAACCAATAAAGAACCCTAATTCTGATAATAACTCAAGGCTTAACTCTTCCCCACATCAAAACCCATCCCGCTGCTGACACTTGGCACAAGACTTGTAGTCAGTGGATGGTGGAACAATCCTTCTTTATTTTAATTAATTTATTTTTAATAAGCAATGATACTTTTGACTTTAGTAGAGCCACAAAGACGCAGCTGCTAATATCATTTATGTAGCTCTATAGTTATAGTCTAAGAGACAACCCCAGGATTTATTCATTTCCATTCACATGTTTTCCTCAGACCTAGGGTTCTCAGGATGAGACCCATCCTTGGGCTGAACCTGTAAGATAGTTGCTGAAAAGGCCCGAGCTAAAACATTTGCTCTAACATATGAAACCTCTGGATGTCTCAGTTTCTCACTTACAAAATAGAGAAAATGAGAAAGACTTTGTAGGGTTGTAGTGAGAATTAAATGGAATAGTGACATTAGGCTCCTGGCCAATGAGACTGAGGGGGGAGAGAGAGAGAGAGAGAGAAAGAGGGGGAGAGAGAGGGAGACAGATGGGGGAGAGAGAGATGGTGAGAGAGAGAGAGAGAGAGAGATGGAGATAGAAATGGAGAGTGAGAGGGAGATGGAGAGGGAGGGAGTTGGAGGGAGGGAGAGAAGGGGGAGGGAGAGAGAGAGAGAAAGAGAGAGAGAGAGAGAGAGAGAGAGAGAGAGAGAGAGACATACACACACAGAGAGAAACAGCATTTATTCATTTGTCACACTTCCTGAGTACCAACTGTGTGTGGCCGGCATCATCACAGAGTCCAAGGATCCACTGAGCCATAAGACATGGAACCTGACTCAGGGGGTTCCCAATCTCACTGGGGAGACAAACAAGCAACCAGAAGATCTCAATCCTTCAGCACCACAGCGACCTCATCTCTAAAATGGGAACAGCCCTAGAACAGACTTCATAAGGTTGTTGGAGGATTCAATGTGTAAAGCACTTAAAACAGTCTCTGGCACATAATAAGTGCTCCATAAATATTTGCTGGTTTTTAAGACTGACAGGTCTAAAACAAATGTTCCATTTATAAGAGTGACCCTGACCTGACAAACATCCTAGATGGCAGTCTCCTGAGAATCTTCACTTCAAGTGGCTGGTGAGGCTCAGCATCCACAGCATCCTTATACTAATGCTTGTGTGGATCATGGTTTCAAGGGCTTGGGAATTTGTTTCTGAGCCCTGGTGACCATACTAATAGCCATCGACTCCACCTGGTGGCAGAAAGGCATGATGGAGAGAGTATGGGCTTTGTTTCTTATAACCCTGAGTGAATATTGGCTCTGCTGTTCATCAATGGTGTGACTCTCTTCATGCTACATAATCCATGCTGATTTTTTTTTCCTGTGAAATGGACGGTCTGGTAACTTACTTTATAAGTCATTGTTAAGATTAAGTGAAATAATTTTCACTGTGGCTACTCAAGTGCATGTTACCATGATCTCTTGCAAGGGCAAGTGTGATAGTTTTTCTTGGGTTCCCCTTTTGCACCCTATAATCTACTGTCCACACAGTATTCACAGTGATAGTTACAAATGTAAATACCGTCTCATTTTCTTCTTGTTCAAAAATCTCCAATGGTGTCCCACTGATATTTATATATTTATGTATTTATTTATTTTTGAGACTGGGTCTCACTCTGTCCCCCAGGGTGGATGGAGAGCAATGGCATGATCACAGCTCACTCCAGCCTTGAACTCCTGGGCTCAAGCAATCCTCCCTCCTTAGTCTCTGGGAAAACTAGTACTATAAGTGCATACCACTATGCCTGGCTAATTTTTATTGTTGTTGTTGACCTTTCGTAGAGACTAGATTGCGTTATGTTGCCCAAGCTGGTCTCAAACTCCTGGGCTCAATCAATCTTCTTGCCTTGGCCTCCCAAAGTGCTGACATTACAGGTGTGAGTCACTGTGTCCAGCTATTGCATTTACATAAAATTCAAACTCCTTATCCTGGCCTTCCAGGCTCTTTGACATCTGGCTCTTGGCTCCCTCTCCACCCATATTACCTGACTCCAATGTTCCAGATCCATTGACCTTTCCACTCCTTAATGCTTTGAAGCTTGTTCCTACCTCAGAGTGCTGTTCCTGCACTTTGTAAGACTGTGTAAGACTGGAAACTTTGTAAGACTGGTTTCTTATCATTCAGTCTCAGTTCAGATGTCACCTCTTCAGTTTCAATATTACCTCTTGCCTGACCAGGCTAAAGGTGATTCCTCCTTCCCACCTTCCTCCTTCCCTCCATGCTCTTCCGAGTCTCTCTAGTTACCCAATTTTATTTTCTTCTTATTGTTGTCATCATTAACAGACACATCTGCTGATGGGGTTATTGTCTGTCTCCTTCTGCCATCACTTGAGTTTCATAAGGACAGGATTCTTGCCTGGGGTGCTCACTTCATACAAGTATACACTTGTAAGTATACGTATAATTTATACTCTTACATATGTGTAAGCGTACCTGGCATATAGCTGATGCTCAAAAAGTATTTGCAGAAGAACGGAATGAAATGGTATATTCAAAGCGCTTGACAGAAAATCTCAAACACAATAGTTGTCTTCCCTGTTTTGATGACTGTGGTTTAGTTGAATTTATATAAAAATTTGAGTATTTCTGTGTTTATTTAGGGATTCACCAAGACATGCCATGAAGCTTCTTATCAGGCCCATGTGGCTTCTGAGTGACTTCTTTCTTGCTACTTTCCTAGAGCTCCTTGCTTCCTGGTGGCTTCCATCTCCCATTCTGTTTCTCGAAGTTGTATTACAGGTACTTTAATATTTGGCTCCCATGGAATTTCATTAATACTCATACAGAAGTCAGAAACTGTAATGAAATCACACCTTCCATTCTGCCGCCAGTCTTGGAGGGAGCTCTCCAAGTCTGGATGCTGCTGTTGAATCATTTGTTGTTTACATAATGGCTCTCCTTTGTTCCCAGCTAACGATTAAACAAATGTGTCTTGAGGCTATTGGAGCAGGCTACAGTACCTCTGTATGCAAAACTTTTTGTAGGAAAAGGTGAAACATGCATGCTTCCAGTGTTAAAAACAAACATTGTAGATGTTTAAAGTCTTGGTCAGCTTGGGAGTTTCACATCTCTCAGAACAAAGGTGACGGTCAAAGACACAAGTTGTGTTTCCCTTTAAGGTTATCATTGTGATTAGAGGGGAGTGAGTTGGGGAAGCTATTGTATACTGTTTCAATTATGCTCGGTCAGTGATTCACATTTATGGAAGGGTAATATGCAGCCAATGGAATCTCTTAAGATCATGCCAGCAAAATAGTCTCTATCTGGCGAGGACCAACTGTATGGAAGGATAGGTCTTAGCAGTCACCTGACCTTTGTAGCTTTGCCACCCACCACTTGACTTAAAAAAATTTTTTTTAAATTTTATTTTATTATAGGAATGCAGAGTACAAGTGAGGATTAACTACATAAGTAGGCTATATGCAGGTGAAGTCTGGGTTTCTAGCTGGTTCTCATGCCCCCTGGTAATGAACCAAGTACCCTTTACAGTGCCATGTGCCCTCCTTCCTCCCTCCCTCCCCTAGCAGTGCCCAGTGCCAATCCTTCCCTTGTGCTAATGTGACTGATGTTCAAGTCCCATTTATAAATGAGAACATGTGATATTTAGATCTTTGTTTCTGTGAGAGTTCACTTAGTGTGATGGTCTCCAGCTCCATCCAATTTGCTGCAAAATCCATGATATTTGTTCTTCTTTATGACTGCGTAATACTCCATCATGTATACGTACCACATTTTAAAAATCCAGTTCACTTTTGATGGGTAGTATGGTTAGTTGTATGTTTTTGCTATTGTGAATAGTGTGGCAATAAACACGTGTCTTTTTTGTAGAATGATTTATGTTTCTCTGGGTATATTCCCATAAGAGGGACTATTGGATTGTATGGAAGATAAATTTTTAGAACTTTTAGGAATTGCTACGCTGCTTTACATGGGGGTTGAACTATCTTGCACTCTCAACATTGTAGAAGTGTTCCCTTTTCTCCATACCAGTGCATCTGTTGTTTTTTTAACTTATTAATGATAGCCAGAGTTAGGTGGTATCTCATTGTAGTTTTGATTTGCATTTCTCTGGTGATTAGTGAGACTGAGTATTTTTTCATGTGTTGGCTGCTCATATGTCATTTTTTGAGAAGTATCTGTTCATGTCCTTTGCCTACTTTTTAAAGGGGTTGTTTTTTTTCCCTTTCACTTTATTTGAGTTCCTTGTAGATCCTGGATGTTAGGCCTTTGACAGATGCATACTTTGCAAATAGTTTTTCCCATTCTGTGGTTGTCTCTTTATTCTCTTGATGGTTTATTTTGCTGTGCAAAAACTTTTCAGTTTGTTGAGGTCTCATTTGTTTACCTTAGCTTTTATGGTATTGGCCTTTGGGGACTTTGTCAAGAATTTGTTGCCTACTCCGATGTGCATAAGGGTGTTTCTTACATTTTCTTCTAGGATTCTTCTAGTTTGAGATTTTTGATCCATTTAGAGTTAATTTTTGTATATGATGATAGGTAGGGGTCCAGTTTCATTCTTCTGCATGTAGTCAGTCAGTTTTCCCAGCACTGTTTCCCCAGTGATTGTTATTGGTGGATTTGTCGAAGATGAGTTAGTTGAGAGACCATGTTTTTGCTTCTGGAATCTCTGTCCTGCTCCATTGATCTGTGTGCCAATTCTTATACCAATACCAGGTTGTTTTAATTACACTAGCCTTGTAATAAAGTTTAAAGTCTGGAAGTGTGATACCTCCCACTTTGTTCCTTTCACTGAGGATTTTTTTGGCCATTCCTGCTCTTTTTTGTTTTCATATGAATTTTTATATTGGTGTTTCCAGGTCTGAAAAAAATGATGTTGGTAATTTGATGGGTATTGCATTGAATCCATAGATTGCCTTGGGTAGGATAGACATCTTGACAATATTGATTCTTCCAATCCATGAGCATGGAATATTTTTCCATTTGTTTGTGTCATCCTTGTTTTCTTTAAGCAACATTTTGTAGTTCTTGTTGTAAAGGTCTTTCACTTCTTTGGTTAGGTAGATGCCAAGGTATTTCATTTCTGTGTGTGTGGCTATTGTGAATGGAATTGTGCTTCTTATTGGTTCTCTGCCCTGCTTGTTGTTGTATAGAAATGCAACCCCTGAGCCCGTGGGTTCGAGACCCGCCTGGGCAGCTTGGCAAGACCTCATCTCTACAATAAATAAAAAATTAGCCGGGCGTGGTAGTGCGTACCTGTAGTTCCAGCTACTTGGAAGGCTGAGGTGGAAGGATCGCAGGAGCCTAGCAGGTCGAGACTGCGGTGGCCGGGAGCGGCCACTGCACTCCAATGTGGGCAACAGAGTGAAACTCCAACTCAAAAAAAAAAAAGAAATGCAACCATTTTTTGCATGTTGATTTTATAACCTGAGACTTTACCAAAGTAATTTATCAGTGTGAAGAGGCTTTTGAAAGACTCTCTAGGATGTTTAAGGTATGGAATCATATCATCTGCAAAGAGGGGTAGCTTAACTTTCTCTTTTCCTATTTGGATAGCCCTGACTTCCTTCACTTGCCTGATTGCTTTGACTAGGACTGACAATACTATGTTGAGCAAGAGCAGCATCCTTGTCTTGTTCTTGTTCTTATGGGAAATGCTTCCAGCTTCTGCCCATTGAGCAAAATGTTGGCTGTGGGTTTATCATAGATGGCTTTTACTGTTTTGAGAAATGTTCCTTCTCTGCCTAGGTGCTCAAGGGTTTTTATCAAGAAGGGATGCTGGATTTTGTCAAATGCTTTTTCTGCATCTAATAATATAATCATGTGGTCCTTGGTTTTATATCTGTTAATGTGCTGAATTATGTTTATGGTCTTGCAAATGTTGAACCAGCATCCCAGGAATGAAACCCACCTGGCCATGGTGGATGATCTTTGAGATGTGTTGTTGGAACAAAATTGCCAGAATCTTGTCGAGAATTTTTGTGTCTATGTTTATCATGGAGATTGGCCTTATATGCAGCATATATGTTTAAGATGGATCTTTCCTTTTTTGATCTTTGGCAGGTTTGGGTATCAGTAAGATGTTTGCTTCATAAAATGAGTTGAGGCGCATTTCATCATTCTCGATTGCCTGGAATACTGGATTGGTATCATCTCCTCCTTTTATGTCTTGTAGAATTCAGCTAGGAAACCATCTGGTCTGGGGTTTTCTTTTTTTTGATGGGGAGATTTCTCATGACTGGATTGTTATTGGTCTGTTTAGAGCTTCAAATTCTTCTTATTTCAACCTTGGGAGGTTGTGTCAGAAAGTCCTCCATTTCCTTTAGGTTTTCTAGTTTACTTGTATACAGGTGTTCACAGTAATCTCTGATAATCTTGAATTTCTTCAGGATCAGTTGTGACTTCTCCTTTTGTGTTTTTAATTGTGTTTATTTGGACTTTCTCTTTCTTTTTTGTTTTGTTTTTTAGATTGGAATATATCATTTATTTAGAAAGTAAATTAGAGAGAGAAAGAGGAGCTTCACCTTCTTAAGGTAGGAGAGGAGATCAAAGCCAGAAAACAAAGATCACATGGCCACACCAGTGTCTTGTAAGGCAATGACCTTTTTCTTTTTTGTAATTCAATCTGGGCAGGAGTCTGGCAATCTTACTTATGCTTTCAAAGATGCAACGTTTTGTCTTGTTGATACTTTCTATGATGTTTTGGTCTTCTATACCCTTCAACTGTGATTTTATCTGGATTCTTCTGCTGAAGTTGAGATTTAGATGATGTTGCCTTTCCAGCTCCTTGACCTGTGATGTTAGGCTGTTTACTTGTGATCTTTCTGTTTTATTGATGTGTGTATGCAATGCTAGAAATTTTTCTCTTAATATTGCTTTCATGGCATCCCAGAGATTCTAATAAGATGCGTCTTTGTTTTCAGGAATCTTTTTATATCTGTCTTGATTTCTGTGTTGACTCAGAAGTTGTTCAGAAACATGTTGTTTAGTATCTATGTCTTTTTGTGTTTTGGGGGGGGATCTTGCTGGTGGTGATATTTATTTTTATTCCACTGTAATCTGAAAAAATGCATGGTATTATTTTGATCTTTTGAAATTTATTAACACTTGATTTATATCCGAGAATGTTATTAATCTTGGAGTATGCTTCATGTGCTAATGAGTATACTGTATACTCTGTAGTTGTTGGGTGCAGTGTTCTGTAGATGTCTATTGAATCCATTTTATCAAGTGTTAAGTTAAGGTTCTGGATCTTGTTTTTTTGTTTTTTGGTTATTTTTGCTTCAATGATCTGTCCAGAGTTGTTAGTGGGTATTTAGGTTTCCTCTCTGAGTTTATTTAGTAGTCGTTTTTATAAAACCTGGTACTCCTTTGTTGAGTGTATATATGTTTAAGATGGATATTTCTTGCTGGTGGATTGAGCCTTTTATTATTATGTAGTTTGCTTTCATGTCCTTTTAACTTTTGGTGGTTTGAAGTCTGCTTTGTCTGATATCAGAATTGGGATTCCTGCTTTCTTCTTTCCTCCATTTGTCTGAAAGACCATTTTCCAGTCTCCAACTTTTAGACTGTGGGTGTCCTTTGCAGTGAGACGAATTTTCTGGAGGCAGCAGACGGTTGGATCATGCTTCTTTATACAGCTTGCCACTGTGTCTCTTCAGTGGAGCATTCAGTCCATTCATGTTCAAATTGATTATTGAAATGTGAGAGTTTTTTCCTGTCATTGTTCTTTTAGGGGGTTGCTTTGTTTCTCTTTTACTTTTGTATTTTTATATATATATATATATATTCATTTTTGTGAGTGCTCTGTATGCTCTATTGACTCTGTGCTTACCTATACTTTTGTGATTGGTATGACTTTTCCTTTTCTGTGTTAAACATCTTCTTAAATGTCTTCTGAAGGGCTGGTCTGGAAGCAAGCATATTCTCTTAGGGTTTGGATGTCTGTGAAGGATATTATTTATTTTTATTTTTTCATTCATTTTTTATTTTTCTTTTAAGAAAGAAAAGTTTATTTGAAAGTAAATTAGAGAAAGAAAGAGAAGGAAGAGAGAATTCACTTTCCCAGCATGGGGAAGGGGGCCAAAGTCAGGAAGCATGGCGACAGTCATAGCTCAAAGAGCACATGGCCACACCAGAGTCTAGCAAGGCAATGGCTGCTGGTTGCTTGTGGTTGAGTCCTTTTAACCATTCCCCTAGATGGGTAAAGATTATTAAGGTGATTGGGTGGTGGTCTGCTTTCACATATGTGAAGGATTTTAATTGTCTGTCACTGATGAAGCTTAACTTGGTGAGATAGGAAATTCTTGGCTAGAATTGCTTATCTTTAAGAACATTAATGATTGAACTCCAATTCCTTCTGGCTTGTAGTGCTTCTGCAGACAAGTCTGGAGTGATTCTGATGGGTCTACCCAGTTAGGTAGTCTGATGTTTCTCTCTTGCTGCCTTTAGGAATTTTTCTCTCATGCTTACTTTGTGGTGGCAAATTATTATGTGTCTTGGGGTTGGTTTCCTTATATGATACTTGCAGGGGTTCTCTGAATCTTTTGTGTTTAAATGGTCACCTCTCTAGTGAGATGTGGGAAGTTTTATTGGATGACTTCATGGAATGTTTGATCCATGGTGTTCTCAGTTTCACTTTCTGCTTCAGGGATACCAATCAGGTGTAGATTTGGCTTCTTGACATGGTCCCACATCTCTTGGAGGCTTTTCTCCTTCTTTTTGAGCTTTTTTTCTGTTTTTGACAGACTGGGTTAATTCTGTATTTTGGTCTTTAAGCTCTGTGATTCTTTCTTCTGCTTGGTTGATACTGTTCCCTATGCTTGTTACTTTGTTTTTGATTTTCAGAATAGAGTTCTTCATTTCCATTACTTCAGAGTAGGCTTTTCTGAAATTGGCCAACTCAGCTTTTGCTTTCTGTATGATGTTGGTAAATTTTGCTTCTAGCTTCTCTTGATTTTCTCTGTCAATTTTAGCCACCCAATATCTGATTTCTGTGACTGTCATCTGAGGAAGGTCATTTGGGGGAATTTCCATTGTTAGTGCTCTGACAGCCACTTTTTTGGGTGCTGTCTCTTTAGTACTCTGAGTGTTGCCTATATCTTTCATTGATTTTTTTCCTCATTTGTGACAGGCCTCTCTTTTCTCTCTGTAATTCCTTTTGGTTTTGTTGCTCTGAAGTTAGTCACTGAACCTCTGTTCTAGTGCCTTTTCTGTGGTTTGACATAGGTCATTCAGTAAGAGTGGGAGGGGCATTCACTTCTGCTCCGTCACCCTGTGGCAGGCTTCTCAGCTATAGCAGCCCCTGCTGCCATCACTTTGTGCAGAGTGAGTTGGGGATGGCTCCACTCCCTGTCTTCAGTCTGTGGTTTGTAGCCCAGAAACCTTCCCACCAAGAAAACCTTCAGGTGTCTTTCATGTTGTTTTCTCTCTGTTCAAGTTCACACTCTGCTCTTGAAAAAGAGTGATGTTCTTGTCACAGGGAGGAGGGAAGGGATCCACTTTGTAGAAATGCAGGGCTTGGAGGTGATGCCTCCTAATCTGGCTGAGAAGATGGGCTAGGCACTGGCAAGCTTCACTCTGCTGATGAACTTTCCCTGCCTGGGAGCTGGTCAGAGCCACACTCATGACTGCTGACCAGGTGTGGTTTTTACCCCATTCCATTTGGGATCTGTTTACCCAGTGCTATTCCCTGACCAGGGCTTCTCCTGTGTGGGACCGACACATTTCCCTCAGCTTGGTGGGGCCCGGGGCGGGGGCGGTGGTGGTGGTGAATGAGCTAGAGCATCTTAAGTACACTCATCCACTCTCATTCACTGGACAAGATATCGGTTCCTGTGCAAGCCTGGTGCGTGGCAGGAGGTGGGATGCCTAGATTCTCACATATGCCATCATTTTCTGGTCTTTATGTGTTCAAAGAGACCTTTGCTGGGTGTAGGTTACTTCACCCATCCAAAAGTGTTCATCTGTCAGTGGCTTGGCCCTACTCTCTGCCTTGCTCAGTGAGCATGGCACTAGTCTGCTGCTCCATGGTGGTCATCTTGTATCTCTCCCAATTAACTTTTATATATGCTTGAGGGGTCTCCAAAAAGTTTATGGAACATGCATATTATGAAAAAACTATGCATAGATTTAAAAGCTTTTTGCACCAAAACAAACTCACAATTTTATAACATGTCTGAACATGCACTAAAAAGGATAACACATCAGTTTGAAAAGAGCCCCTATCAAAGCAATATGAATTTTGCAAAACTTGAAGTAAGAACAAACATCAAATGTATGGTGAAGCTTGAGTGAAAGAATTGGTGAAACAATTGATGCTTAACAAAAAATTTATGGGGACAATGCCCCTAAAAATTATCGGATTGTAAATAGATAACTCATTTTAAGAATAGAAAAGATGATGCTGAAGATAAAACCTGCATACCATCCACATCAATTTACAAGGAAAAAAATTAATCTTGTTAATGTCCTAATTGAAGGGACTGATGATTAACAGCAGAAACACTCACACCACAGACATTGGTTTTCAATTGGTTATGCTTCAACCATTTTTTTTTGAGTCAAAGTTTCACTCTGTCACTTAGGCTGGAGTGCAGTGGTATGTTCAGGGCCACTACAGCTTCAGGTGATCCTTCTGCCTCAGTCTTACAAGTAGCTGCAACTACAGTCATGAACCACTACACTTGCCTAATTTTTTGATTTGTCGTAGAGTCGAGGTCTCACCAAGTTGCCCAGGCTGGGCTTGAAACCCGGGATCAAGCAATCCTCTTGCCTTCATCTCCCAAGTGCTGGGATTACAGGGATGAGGCACTGCATCTGACAGCCTCAACAATTTTGACCGAAGAATTAAAGTTGAGTAAATTTTGAACTCAATTGTGCCAAAACTGTTGCACCAGATCGGCTACAGACAAGAATAAAGTTTTCAGTGGAAATTTTAAACAAGTGAAATCAAGATCCTGAAATGTTTCCTCTAAGAACTGTAACAGGAAATGACAAATGGTTTTACCAGTATAATCCTGAAGACAAAGCACAATCAAAGCAATAGCTACCAAACGGTGGAATTTGTACAGTCAAAGCAAAAGCTCACAGGTCAAGAGCAAAGGTCATGACAACAGTGTTTTCAGATGCTCAAGGCATTTTGCTTGTTGATTTGCTGGAAGGCCAAAGAACTATAACATCATCTTATAATGAGAATATTTTAAGAAATATAGCCAAAACTTTAGCGGAAAAAGACTCAGGAAAGCTTCACCAGAGAGTTCTTCACCACAACAATGCTTCTGCTCATTCCTTTCACCAAAGGGCAATTTTGTGAGTGTTTTGATGGGGAATTATTAAGTATTCACTTTAGAGTCCTGATTTGGCTACCTTTGACTTCTTTTTGTTTCCTAGTCTTAAAAAAATCTTTAAAGGACATTCATTTTTCCTTTCTTCATTTTGTTCTGTACAAATGACTGCATTGACATGGTTAAATTCCCAGGGCCCCTAGTTCTTCAGGGATGAACTAAATAGTTGGTATCATTGCTTACAAAAGTGTCTTGAACTTGATGGAACTTATATTGAGAAATAAAGTTTACATGTTTTATTTTTATATTTTTATTAAATTTTTAATGAAATTTTGGAAGTCCCTGTGTGTGTGTGTGTGTGTGTGTGTGTGTGTGTGTGTGTGTGTCCTGGAATATTCAAATTCCGGGAAAAAGTCTTTCTCTTTTATGTGTGTTTCAAGTATGTGCTATGATTTCTGTTTTTTTAAAGTTTTAGATTCCAGATGTACATTTGCAGTTTGCTATAAGTGTATATTGCATGATGATGAGGTTTGGACTTCTATTAAACCTGTCATTCAAATGGTTAACATGGTACCAAATAGATAGTTTTTCAACATTTGCTTCCCACCCTCCCCCCTACTTTAGGAGCCCCCATTGTCTGTTGTTCACCAAAGGGCAATTTTGTGAGTGCCTATGTGTGCCCAATGTGTAGCTCCCACTTATAAGTAGGACATGTAGCACTTTTTTGTTTCTGTGTTAATTCACTTAGAACAATGGTTTCCAGGTTGCTGCAAATAACATGATTTTGTTCCTTTCTATGACTGCATAGTATTCCATAATGTATATGGAATATACATTTTGGAATCCAGTCCACTGTTGATGGGCACCTAGGTTGGTTCTATGTTTTTGCTATTGTAAATAGAGCTGTGATAAACATACAAGCATGGATATCTTTTTGGTAGGAGGATTTATGCCTCTTTGGAGCTATACCCAGTAGTAGGATTACTGAATTAAATGGCAAACCTACATTTCTATTTTACATGTATTTTTTCCTTCTTACCTCCTCCCCAAAACTCCTATTCATTCTTTATGATCAGGTTCATATTTAATCTGTTTTACAAAGTCTTATCTGATAGTCTGGGCATTGTTCCTTGCTCCCTTCTCTGCCTTGTCACAGCACTGAGTACATATCTCTGTGATAAACCACACTTGTAGTTTTATAACAATCTCCTCACTTGTTTTACTGAAGTATAGACTGGATATATCTTAATTTTCCAGGTCTAGGTGCGTTGTCCATGTGTACTTAATGAATGATCAGAATAGGGATGAAAATATGACATGTATGCCTCCACTCTCCATTTTCTGCTCAAGTCAGACATCACCAATCAGTGAGATCAGGCTCAGAGTTTGTCTTAATCCAGGGCTTCAACAGACATTCTCAATCAATTAGAGTTAACTTGTAAATGGAAAGTAACTAGCTATGTCTGAATCCAAGGGTCTTTTTAAATTGGTGTTTCCCAAAGTCTGTTCCTTAGACCATCTGCCTTAGGGACTTTGTGAATCTCTGGGGATGGTTTGCTTTGGAAAGTACAAACTTGAGGTCATTTGGGGGCATGCTAAATACTGAGACAAACCAATCTTGGTGTCACTACCTTGAATTACTAAAATGAGGAAAAGCTGCATAATTCAGTGTCATGCACTCCTTTAAAAATTATTACAAAAAAGAGCGGGAGAAGGAGGGTGGCTCAGGTAGCATTCCTTCTGCTCCTCTCTCCACAACCTCCTTAGCTTGACAGAGGTCACATTCCAGACTTCTGATATTAACCCTTTCAGTACTCCAAAAACTCTGCTTTGAAACCCCATCGTTTTCTTCCTCTTTTTATTTTAAGTATGTCAAATTTCAGCCATATCTTCCTACAATGATGATTAAAAAACTCAAAATCTCTCCTGTCCCCCCATCTTATTTTCTCCACCATCACTGAAGATGTTTATTATAATTAAGCAAAGAAAAAATTTGCCTTTGAATGGCAGCCAAACATGGAGGAATTCTGTGGCAAATACACAGCTATTTTCAAAGTTAGGAAGCTGCTTCTCTGAAACAGCGCACCCACAAAGGATTCCACCCACTTACCTTTTCTGTCCTTCAGTGGGTTCAGGGTTTCTTTGTACAGAGAGCCAGAGAGCTTCAGTACGCAGACCCTTGCACTTGACATATCCTGTCTCCTCTCACCCTAGGCTGAACAACAGCTTTGACTCCTGTTCCACCTTTGCTTCCCCTTCCTCTCTCATCCTAGCCTCTAATTCTTTCTCTGTCCAATTATTCTGAACAAGTGACAGCAAAGAGTTTCCAGGTGGGATTTGGGGAAAAACTTGAGAATAAATGATGAGTTGACAAGAGTTTCAGGTAGGTTAGTGGCATGATTGAGTAAGGGAGAAAAAGAAAAGAAAGAGGAAAATAGAGCCCTCCCTTTTGTCA
This sequence comes from Carlito syrichta, assembly GCF_000164805.1. Classification (NCBI taxonomy): domain Eukaryota; kingdom Metazoa; phylum Chordata; class Mammalia; order Primates; family Tarsiidae; genus Carlito; species Carlito syrichta. The sequence goes on from NW_007247199.1 coordinate 364,735, forward strand.
TCTCTTGTTTTTCTAAGTGCCATAGGCCAGCTGGTCTACCAGACTACGGACCTTGATAAAGGACAAGCTGGAAGGGAACTGGCATTTGTTAAGTAGTGACTACATTATTTTCAGTCCCTATATACATTATGTTACCATTTATAACCATCCCACCATGATATTAGTTACTATCTCTATTTTTACAGCAGAGAAAACTTGGGGTCAGAAAATTTTATTACTCGTTCCATTATTCATTTAAAACAATATTTATTGAGTGTCTAGTGGGGAAAGTCCCTGTGCTGGGAATATAACAATGAACTAAAAAGACATTTTCTGTGGTTTCATGGTACTTACAATCCAGTGTTAAAAATATGTGAATCAAATAATCACAGGGGTAAATGTCAAATGGCAGCTGTGATAAGTCCTGCAAAGGAAAGGCGCACACTGGCCATGTGAAGTGTGACCCACCAGATCTAGGGAAAACTTGTTTGAGAATGTGAAGTTGAATGTGAGGCTGAAGAGAAGTTAACTAGAGAAAGTTGGGAAAGACTATTGTAGTCATATATCTATATCTATACATATACCTATATGCCTATGTAGAACCTATAGAAGGAGGGAGATGAGTATGCTAAAAAAAATGCTTAAAGGAGGCCAGTTAACTAGAGTGTGTTGACCAGTGAGAAGGGGGATAGTTCAAGGTGACATCAGAGATATTGGTAGAATCCTGGCCACACAAAGCCTAATTTACAGGTCATTATTCTGGCCATCTTTGCAATGGGCAAACCACCCCAAAACGTACTGGCTAAATAACAATAGTGTGCTACTATCTCTTTTAAATTTATTTTCTATATTTTAGAGACAAGCTCTTACTCTGTCTCCCAGGCAGAAGTGCAACGGCTAAATTATAACTCACTGCAGCCTTGAACTCCTGAGCTAAAGTGATCCGCTCACCTCAACTGCCTGGCCACAGGTGCACACCACCACACCTGGCTATTTAAAAAATTAAAAAAAAATTTTTTTTATAGAAATGAAAGTCTTGCTATGTTGACCAGGATGGTCTTGAACTCCTGACCTCAAGTGATCCTCCCACCTTGGCATCCCAAAATGCTGAGCTAAAAGGTGTGAGCCATTTGTGCCCAGCCTTATTACTGTCTCTTATGGTTCTAGAGTTGACTTGGATCTGCTGGGTGGTTTACACCGGGTCTTTCAAGTGGCTGCAGTCAGGGCAGGGCTAGGACTGATAGCATCTGAAGACTCACTCTCTTCTATATCTGGCACCTGGGCTTGTAAGATTCAACAGTTGGGAACTGAGTGGCTGGGGCTTCTTGGGTGTCTCTTTCTCTCTCTTTGTGTCTTTCCAAATGGACTCTCCAGCATGATGGCTTCAGGACAACCAAGCTTTTTAGAAGGCAGTTCAGGGCTTCAAGGAAGTATGGGTGGAGGGAGGGAGTACAGAACTATTTCACTTTTTTTGAGTGAGTTTCAGAAGCCATGAGACATCCTCTGTCACAGTCTGTTCACGATGGCAGAACCCATAGGCCTAACTTCAAGAAAAGGGGGTGTAGAATCCATCCCCTGACGGAGAAATCACAAGAATTTGCAATAGCAGGTGAAGACAGAAATATTGTTGCAGACACTTTTGGAAAAGACAATCATTCATCATTTGCCTTCTGGTTATGACCATTCATAGTCCTTCCACATGCAAAATACACTCAACTCCTCCTGTAAGACAACACAGTGTCATACCAGTTTATGCTGTCACCTTCTGGCTTGAGGTCCAGGATCCTGATATCTAAGTCATGTTCAGGTGTGAATGAAGATTCCTGAGTGTGGATCCTTGGATACTAAAGAGAAGCTATTTACCCACCACGTACTCAACACACAATGGTGAGACAGGCATTGAAATATCAGTATAGACACTTACATTCCAAATGTGGAAAAATAGCAATCACACAGCATTCACTGGTCCATAGAAATTTTGAAATACAGCTGGGTACGTGTGACTAGTTCTTTAATTAGTATTTAGTTCTATTTGCTGGGAATGATTCTCTGTGGTAATGGGGTCTTGGCTCTTTTGAATCTTCTTTCATTCTCTATAAAACAGTTGGTATTTGCAGTTGAACAGTTTTTTGTTCAGCCTGATTCTTGTCCACAGTATGTTTGGGGGAGGTGGGGGGGTGGTGTCTAAGGACCTCTTTTTGTTTTTTTATGGTCTCTATTCATTTTTGTCCAAGCTGGTGGTGCTTTTGTCAACATAATTTTCTTAAAAACTTTGAGGATTTTTTTGGTGAATCTTATTTGGGTTCACTCAATTAGTTAGAATCAATAACCACAAATCTTGTTCATGAAAGCAGTTCTCTACCTTCAGTTCCCTGTAAGGCTGCTGCGAAACATTGCCCTTATTATTATGAGTTTAATGAAGTTCAGTGAAGAATGTCTGAGAGGCATGCTTGCAAGATCCTTAGAGGACCTTTTGTTTGCTGAAAGAGTCTATAAGATAGTACCTTAAATCTTTCTGAGGTCTTAAGAAAGGACCTTATAGAGAGTTCTACTCCAGATTTGATCTTGGTTCCAAGGCCATTTCTTAATTTAAGAAGTTTTTTTTTTTTAAATGTGAAGAGGCTAGAAATGAGAAACAACTTTATTTTCAAACTCACAAGTCCAGAATTCTTTACATTTTTAAATTTGCTTGAAAAATCAGCCAGCTCCTTTTTAATCTCATGTTTCTCTATCCCTATCACACTACTAAAGGGAAAGAAACTAGTATCAACATTTTGTCTGAAGTTCTAATCTCTTTATCTAAATTTGCCCATTAATTTTGCACATTTTCTATTTCCTACTTCACCATAGGTCACTGTGACAATAAACTTTTCATCATCATATAGCAAGGGTCATTACACTTTTCTCAATTTACTAAGCCCTCAACCAGCAGCCTCCTCAAGGGCCATCAAGCCTCCACTAACACATTTTCAAAGCCTTTGTAACATATACACACCACCCTGTCCTAAAGCCATCGTTGCAATTTAATCTTTGCAATGGCAGCATCTCACTTCCAGAGGCCAAAATCTGTTCCAGTTTTCTGTTGCTAAACTTGAATTCCTTACTTGATGTCATTGACAGCTTCTTGTAAACTGTAATTTTAAATGAAACGATTCATACAGAAACAAATTTTACTATAGGCTAATTGATATAAACAAGAGTTAAATTCCTGCAGCATCTTTCTGGTCATAAAACCACACCAAATTTCTAAATAAAGATCCCAAGCCCTTCTAAAATTAAACATTGACATAAGTGTGAGCAGTGCATACATTTAAGAAAGATTAATAAAAACAAGATAATTGTTGACCTAGTGTTTGGTAAGTCAGTTAGTGGCATGGTTGTGGTGGGTGATGATTTAAATCAAGGAATAGATGTTCACAAAGTGAAAATTGTAATAAGCACTGCCTACCACTGCACAGTTCAAAACCAAACAATAACAAATTTGGTGGGCTTGCTCAATGCTTTCATACTGCAGCATTTCTTGTCATGGATTGGTAGGATTATCATTTATTTTACAAAATCTTATTTTACAATGATTTTGTATTCACTGATTCATTTGTTAATATTTTCCAACATGCTCATTTCAGTTCAGGGTCTCTACTGGTCCAAGCCTATCCTGGCAGCTCAGTGCTCAAGGCAATCACACAGCATTCACTGGTCTATTGAAATTTTGAAATACAGCTGGGTGCTTGTGGCCAGTTATTTGATCCTATTTCCTGAGAATTATTCTTCATGTTAACCATAAATCAGTCCTGGACAGGATGCCATCCTATCTCAGAGTGCACTCACACACATACACACCCCCACACTCACTCAGACTGGGACAATGTAGACACTCCAGTGAACCTAACACGTACATCTTTGGGATGTGAGAGGAAACAGAAGTACCTAGAGAAAACCCATGCAGTTATGGTGGGAACCTGTCAACTCCACATAGATAGTGGGCTTAGCTGGGAATCCATTTTTTCCTCACTAACATTATAATGAAAAACATTGAATGAAGCAATGTTATTTGAGGACCTGCTGTACAGTAGACTACTCCAAAACAGTGGCTCAAAGCAACAATACTTTATTATCTATCTCTCAAAATTCTGAAGTTGCTTTGGCTCAGCAATGTGGTTCTCATTTGAAGTCTTTCAGATGGTTGTAGTGATATTTTGACTGGAGGTGAAAACATCTGTAGGCCCACTGACTCACACTTCTGACACCTGTACTGGAAAGACTCAGGTGAAGGCTGGAAGAGGTGATACTCCCCAGTATTTAAAAAAATCTCTATGTGGCCTCTCTATGTGTCCTTTTCAGGATGGAAGCTTCAGGGCAACTGAAATTCTTCCCTGAACCCAGTAGGTCAGGGCTCCAAATGTGTGCGTTCTGAGAGAATCTGGAGTAGACATCATCACTAATCATCAGGGAAATGCAAATTTAAAATACAATGAGAGACCACCTTATCGTAATCAGAATGGCCATTGTTAAACAGTAAAAAAAACCAAACAAACCAAAAAACAATAGATGCTGGCATGAATGTGGTGAAAAGTGAAAACTTGTGCACTGTTGGGGAAATGTACATCGGTACAACCTCCATGGAAAACAGTTATGGATATTGCTCAAAGAACTAAAAGTAGATTCACCATTTGATCCAGATATCCCAATACTGGGTAGTTACCCAAAGGAAAATAGGTCATTATACAAAGAAGACACCTGCACTTATATGTTTATCACAACACAATTTACAATTGCAAAGATGAGAAATCAACCTAAGTGCCTATCAACTCATCAGAAGATAAAGAAAATGTGATATATATGTGCATGCCATGGAATACTATTCAGCTATAAAAAAGAACAAGGTAATGTTTTTTGCAGCAACTTAGGTTGATTTGGAGGCATTATTCTAAGTGAAGTAACTCAGAAATGGAAAAAAAATACTGCCTGTTCTCACTTATAAGTGGGAGCTAAGCTATGGGTCTGCAAAGCCCTAGAGAAAGGTACGATGGGTATTGGAGACTCAGAAAGGGGGAGAGTGGGATAGGGGTGAGGGATGAAAAATTGCCTGTCAGGTACAATGTACATTAGTTGGGTGATGGTTGCACTTAAAGCTAAGACCTCTTCATGGCTGTACAATTCATCCAAAAACCACTTGTACACCTAAAGCTAAAGAAATAAAAACAAAACAAAAACAAAAAGCTGAGCAGAAGTCATAATGTCTTTTATATGCAGCTTTGGAAGTTATAATTTATGTTCTATTGATCAAGGTCTTCCTAGCTAAAGGGGAGGAACATAGACTCTGCTTCATGATGGGCAAGTGCCAAGGTTTTGGAAGAGTACGTGAGACCATCCAAATTATTGCTGCTGAATTTTCAACCAGGGGAAATTTTGCCATCTCCCTCTTTGGGGAACATTTGGTAATGTCTGGAGGCATCTTTTGGTTGCCATGAATGAGTGTGGGTGGATAGAGGCCAACGATGCTGCTAAATATCCCACAATACACAGGACATCCTCCCATGACAGAGAATTATCTGGCTCCAAAAGCCAATATTGCCCAGAACACTGAATTAGAAGAAGGTGGAATTTTAGGAAGAAGTTTAAGACGGTGTTGGTGGTTGTGTTGGCTGTGTAGATTCCATTCCTTATCTAGCTCTATAAACTGGATTTGAATGACTTTGATTAGAGAAGAGATGGTCAGAAGGTTAGGAAACATTTCTTTAAAAGGGTTTCCAGAGTCTTTACAGAGCTGGTTTTGGTCCCGGAGTTGGAAAAACATGATTCTGTGTCTCCTAATAGAATCCAAAGGCACATTGTACTCCTTTCCTGAACTCAGTGGGATTGCAAGCCAGGGTGACTGCTGGAGAAGAAATTCTTGGCATGGATATTGAGTAGTGGTAGCCACAGTAAAATCTTCCCATCTGGGTTTGTGAGCAGAAGGTGAAGACCAGCATGATCTGCAGAATGAATAGAATTGTATGGTGTCTTAACTGCAACTGACAGGCTGATTTGTGGGCTTAGGAGGCACTGGGAGAAATTAATCATGGGAGATCACCCTCACAGGGGCTAATTTCCAGCAATCAGGCTAGATGGAACACAGATGCCATGGTTTGGTCATTAAAAGGAAATGTGTTGGAAAAATACAAACCCAAACCACAATGAAACACTACTTCACACCTGCTAGGATGGCTGTAATAAAAAAGACAGACAATAACAAGAGCTGGTGAGAGTGTGGACAAATGGAAGCTCTTGGACATTGCTTGTGTAAATGCAAAATGATACAATTGTTTTGGAGAACAGTCTTGCAACCATTCTAAAGTTTAAATATAGAATTATGACAGGATCTTGAAATTCTACTTCTAGATAGATATTCAAGAGAATTGAAAATATGTGTCCACACAAAAACCTACATACCAGTGTTCATAGCAGTATTACTCATGATATCTAAAAGGTAGAAATAGACCTTTTGAGTCGTTGGCTATAGGGTCTGGTACAGCCTGAGCCATTGATCCTGTGTTGAGATGCTTCAGAGCATTATTAAAAATGTTTGGATCCCTATGATGTCCTACTGTATGAAAGTGTGCCAGGAGATTTGGATGGGAATGAGGTTGATGAGCTTCATCGTGTATAAGAGCAGGAGTGCTGATAAAAGAAGTAAAGCTTTGAAAGCTCCCGTGCCTGCTCATGGTCATCACTAACCAGCTTTCCTTGGAGTACACATGTTGATGAAACACCAGTCTGCCTGTAAATCTGTGCAAACCGTGTTAGATGGGAATGTGGAACATCACTGTACACTTGTCTAAGTACCGTTAACCTTGTGGCATGAATAAATGTGCCTGTGAGATGCACCAAAAAAAAAAAATTAGAAACAGCACAAATATACATTAACTGATGAGTAGATAAACAAAATGTAGTCTATGTGTATGATAGACTATTATTATGTTGAGTTGTGGCCTTACTCTGTTGCCCAGGCTAGAGTGCAGTGGCATGATCACAGCTCACCACAGCCTCACCCTCCTGGGTTCAATCAATCCTCATGCCCTAGCCTCATGAGTAGCTGAAATGAAAGGCATATGCCACCATTCCTGGCTAATTTTTTGACTTTTTTGTAGAGATGAAGTCTAGCTATGTTGCCTAGGCTAGTCTTGAACTCCTGGGCTCACGCAATCCTCCTGTCTTGATCTCCTAAAGTGCTGGGATTATAAGCATGAGCCACTGTGCCCGGCTGATAGAATATTATTCAGCTATAAAAAGGAATGAAGTTTTGATACATGCTATAACATGGAGGAATTTTGAATGCAATATGCTAAGTGAAAGAAGCCAGACACAAAAGGTTACGTGTTGCATGATGCCATTGATAAGAAATGTCCAGACTAGTCAAATCTTTAGAGATAGAAAGCATATTAGTGTTGCTAGGGGTTGAATAAAGGGGAAAGGGGGAGGGACTAGAGTTTTGGGGGGCATGATGAAAATGTTCTGGAATTTGATGTTGATGATGGCTGCCCAATTTTGTGAATATACTAAAACCCATTATAAATTATAAACTTTAAAAGGATGAATTTTATGGTATTTGTATTTAAATTGGTATGTGGTTTTTGTGTTATATCTCATTAAAAACAATTTGAAAAGTAAAGGTGATCTTATTTGTGGTCCAAGTAGCTGAAGCCTGAGATAACTCAGTTATGTATGGAAAGTAATTGCTAGGCGGATTCTTCACCTTTCTCATGAGAACCTGCTGAGAGGCTCAGACACACCCCACTGTGTTCCTGGTTGCCAAGATTCTTTCCTTATGAATGTCCTTCCTCCTAATTAATTGTTTCCTACTCAAATTCTTTTATTTCATCAAGGCAGATTGCAAACTACCTACAAGTGGGCATTTAAAAAAAAATTTTGAGTCGAGTCTTACTCTGTTGCTCAGGCTGGAATGCAGGGGCACAATCATGGCTCACCACAGCCTCAACCTTCTGGGCTCAGGTGATCCTTCTGCCTCAGCCTTCTGAGTAACTAGGATTGCAGGTGCACCATCACGCCCAGCTAATTAAAAAAAAATTTTTTTTGTAGAGAGGAGGTCTCACTATATTGCCCTGACTGGTCTTGAACTCCTAGGCTCAAGTGATCCTTCCACCTTGGCCTCTTTAAGTGTTGGGATTACAGGCGTGAGCTACTGTGCCTGGCCACAGGATAGTCTTCAATATTTCCTCCAGCTTCTTCTGAACATGATATGCACCCATGTGTATGTGTGTGTACTTATGGCACTTGTATAATATTTTGAAGTATAAACAAATTGCCTTAATGGACTGTGCATTCCTCAAGGCAGACTATCCACTAAGATTTTTTTCTAGTGAAAGTAATATAAAACCAGTTTCACTTTCATTAGAGAAAAAATTGTCTGACATCTGACTTCTTTTAAGATGTGGCTTCATCTGGGGCTCAATTCTCTGTTTCCACATTTTGGCTTGATTTCTCAGTCTTTGCTGCAGATTTATCCTCCACCCTTTCAGGTTCAACTCCAGTGGCAAGTAAATGCTGGACCCTTTCTCCTGATAGATCTGGCTCAGCTCCAAGATTTAGCTCTGAATGACCCTACCTTGAAACCATCTTTGGGGGCAGGAGGATGGGATGCACTGAATGGCTGGTCCCACATCCTTTCCTGGAGCCGAGTGGGATTCAGCTTGACCACAGAGGCCATGACTCAGGGGTAGAAAAGTGATTGACTTTTAGAAGCGGATTGGGGTGGTGCTGTCAAAAGAACGGGAGGTGAATATTGAATGTCAAAAATTAACAAGTGTTCGCTGTGGTTCATCTGTGAATTTCTAATACTTAGAATGGGACAGACATTTAGTGAACACCTATTGAGTTTAATTGAACTCTGGATCACAAATACTAATTTCCAAATCATGGTGTGTAGGAAGGAATAAAATACCTTGAAAGGGGCTGAACAGGGGAGATACAAGATATTAAACGTGCAAAGTAGTTGTGGTTTATATCTAAAAGGTACATGCTCTGATGGTCATTTTGGACATTTCTTTTAAATCAGTGAAAGTGTGTGTTCCAGGCATTCTGAAAGTCCAAATTAGTGGATCCCAACCTTTTTGTTTAATGACATAGCTATAATTAGTCTTTTAAAACTCAGTGAAAGCTATAGACCCTTTCCTGAAAAAACTTTACATTATACAATAATTTACATGGAATTCTGGGAGTTCCTTGGCACACTTGGAGTCCCAAGTTGAGCAGCTTTGTTGCAAATAATTACCTCTGGCACTGGATTTTTGCATGGCTCATGATGCCCCATTGTTTTCAAAATCTTTTCTCTTGGAACTACCCGGACTCAGGGCTAGAGGGCATTGTGTACCTTGAAACCACATCAGACACAGTGCAAGAGCTCCTTAGATTTTCATACAAAAAAGCTTGTTCACTGCTCAGTTAACAAGTGAGTCCTTCCTGCTCCCAGGAGGGAATGAAGTCAGCCCCCTGTGAAGAAAGGGATGGGGATGAGGGGAGAAGCACTGCCTAAATGTTTCCCTCATTTGTATGTTGATGAAATGTTGGCAATCTCCCTAGGGTTCAAGTGCCTGGTTTGGATTGATTTCCCAGCACGGATCCTGGTGTGCTGGGATGTGCCACGCACTGGGAGTGGATGAGATTCAGAGTTCCAGCCTTGCCTCTGGCTTCCTGTGGGATTTCAGAAAGGCCCCTTCCCTGTGCTGTGCCTCCGTGCTCTTATCTGCAAGGCGAGGGGGATAGGATTAGCTCCTCCCAAGCTTAATCACAGTATGGTGATGCTTCTCAGGTTCAAATGTTTCAGGAGCAGTGGAGGAGTGAGAGGAAAAAAACTGCAGCTAGGGAGGAGTGTGGCTAGACTTGGAAATGAACACATCAGGTGATCCCGTGAGGATGTGGGCAAAACAAATCCAGCGAAAGAATTTAAAGAGATGATGGAGAAGGCCCCTCCGCAATACTAAATTGTTTATATATGAGTGCAGCCTGTTTATTCAAAAAGAAAAGCATCCCAGTAGGCAGCCTCTATGGTAGCCCTAAGAGTCTCCATCTCCTGTACAATCTCTTTCCCTTAAGTGTGGACTCAACCTAGTGATTTACTTCTAGCCAACAGAATAAGGCGATAGTGATGGGATGTCACCTTGGAGAGTGGGCTACAACAAGATGGTAAATTCCATCTTGCACACTCTCCCTCCAGCCTGCTGCTCCGATTAAGCCAACTGCCATGTGGTGAGCAGCTCCACGGATAAGTGTCTGTGGCAAGGAACTAAGGAAGTCTCTGGTGAATGGCCAATGAGAAACTGAGGCCCAGCAGCTCATGTGGAGCCAAGTCCTGCCAATGACCTTGTGAGTGAGCTTGGAAATGGATCCTCATCCAGCCAAGCCTTCGGATCAGACTATAGCCTTGGCTGATAGCTTGGTTATAGACCCGAAGGACCTCATGGCAGAGGCACCCAGCTAAGCCATGACTAGATTCCTGACCCATAGGGACTATGAGATACCAAGTGTTTATTGTCTGAAGCTGTTATGTTTTGGTGGTTGTTTGCTGTACAACAATAGGTAACTAATGCAAGTATGATGGCAGTGATTTTCAAACTGTTCTCCTTCATAGAGGTGTGACTTTGAGTAAGTTTTTTTTTTAAACCTTCTCTAAGTCTTGGCTTTGCCACCTGTCGATAGCACCTATATTATTGGATTGTTGTGATGTCTAAATGAGAGCACACATGGAAAGTGCCGAGACATGTTGTGTCATGAGCAATAAATGACAGCATTCATCATCATTGTCATGGTCATTGTCTTCTTTTTCATCATCATCATCCAATAACAGAGAGATGGAGACTAGTAGCTATTTAAAAAAAATTCTGTCCAGAAATCTTTTCTATCCTTCTTCTTCCACTAATAGTCACTACAATTGTGTGCAAAAGCTGGCCAGTCAGGGAGCCCCATCCTCTGGTAACAATGATGGGTCCAAGGGGTGAGTGTTGACCCACAAAGACCAATTAGTCTTTTTCTGAGGTTTGCGAAAGGAGAAGCTGGGAGAAGGCTTCCAGAAGGGGGCAGAATTTTCTAGTGGCTCAATCTATAGAGAGAAATGAGAAATCCTCTCATCTTCCCCCTAGGACAGAGGCCATTAGTAATTTCCAAAAAAGTTCTTTGATATTTATCTTATTTCCAATAGAGTCAAATTCTAGCAGTTAATAAAGCCTAAAAGATTCTGTAAAGAAACAAAACACAACATAAAGAGACTCTAAAGCCCTCCTCCAAAGTCTATCGGCATATGATCTCTCATGGTTTAATTGGCTCTTTTAGGTAAAAGTTTTCATTGTTGTAACACAAACTGGTCCTTTTTACTTCAGAGGGTGCTTAGGGCTGATTGCCTCCGAAGAATGAGGGCAGATCGCACAGTGAGCCCTTTTATCTATACCTATTCTAGAAGTAGAAGCTTCACAAGCAATGGGTGGGTAGGAAAGCACTTCCTGGAAGCAATCTAGAGACCTTGGTGATCCTAGGTGATCCTTGGTGATCCTCCCAACTTTCAGGTACTGATGTTTTCCTCCTGGATGTCCAGGATGGATAATGAAAGATTCCCAGAAATATATTGATTCATAGAATAATTCAACTCTAATTTCCTTCTTGGAAGTTAGAAAATGGCTTATTTAAAAATAGGGAAACTAGGGATTTAGTTTTGGACATATTGAACTTGAGATATCCAGGTGGTGCCATCAAGTAGCATTTGGCCAGGTGAGTCTGTAGCTCAAAGGAGAGTCTGGCTGGGTGTATACCTTTGGGGGTTACCAGCATGTGGAAGCCATAAGAAGTCACAACACTGGGTGAAATTACAAAGGGAAGAATCATTTGGCTCCTCTGGGCCTTGGTGTCGGCACCTCTTTCCTTTGAAAGGTGAGCTGAACAGAATCCCAGGAAGCCCTGTGGGGATTGACCAGATTCTTTTTCTTGGGTTACTTGAAAAATTGCTGCAGTCTCCCAACCTCCATTGTGCTTCTGACTCTTGTAAGTGAGTGTGTCCCAACATCAAGAAGGAGTTGAGGCACGGCACATTAGAAAACACCTGAAAATACCTGACCAATATCCTGAGTGTACTGTCTATCTCTTTATTGTGGCCTTTACATTTCTCCTGTGCCTATTTTTCTTGCTCTTTTTCTTTCCCTATCTTGTTGGGAAAGAAACTACTGGAGATATTTGCCTTTGATTGGAACCATTAGAAATTGTTCCTTATCATGATAGATTTTGCCTAGAATCTCTTTTTCCCAGAACCCATATATGAATCCCAGGGAAAGTCTCTGATTGGCTCACTGGGTCATGTGACCAATCACTCAGCAAGTTGGGTGGGTACGATCTGGAGTGAATGACTATTTCTGTCTCATTCTGCCACTTTCTGTCTCTGTGAGCTTATCTGTTTTCTTTCTCCCCTCTTCCGCTCTATATCTCCCTCTCTCAATTTTTCTGTGTCTCTGTGGGTTTTTTCTGGTTTCTCCTTAGTTCTGTGTCTCTACTCTGTTTTTGTCTTATTGTTTTTTATTTTCTCTCTCTTGTTTCTTCTCTGTCTCTGTGAGTGCTTCCAGTCTCTCTCTGGGAGTGGAACTCAAGTATGTCTTGCATATCTCTATATTCCTAGTGTCTGGTACACAGTCAGCATTCAATAAATATTACATAAATGAGTGAATAAGATTAACCTTTATTTAAAGATATACAGGCAGAGGAAAATCAGTACCTTCTGGGAGAAAATAGTTAGGAAGTATCTCGTATCATGTCATTTTAGGAACAGGAAGAAACCTCTGGCATCACAATCTTGGGGTAGTCTATTTGGGCATGTAGGCAAAGGGCTTTCCTCCATGGTGGGAGCATCTCTCTTATCTGCAAAGTCTAGGAACCATTGAACCGTTATCTGCCTCTAATATATACAATCTGTGAATCACTATCAGTTCTTCCTAATGTCTTGCCTGAATTTCTTTTGCTGTGGCTTAATTTCAACAGAGAAAATACCTTAGTCATCACCAGGCTATGCAATGGTGTCTTCCATGATTTCATTAAATTTTTCCTAAAGAAATTGGAGAACATTATCTTAAGTGAACTAACTCAGTAACAGAAGATCAAACACTGAATATTCTCACTTACAAGTGGGAGCTAAACTAAGGATCTCGTATAATGGACACTGGAGATCCAGAAGGGGGGGAATGGGTGGAGGGACAAAAGAAGTCACCTATTTGGTACAATGTGCACAACTGGGAGTGGTGGGTACTCTTAAAGACCAGATCAAAAACTATTCAATACCCAAAGTATTGTAATTAACAAAATACAAACAAAACAAAGCAACAACAACAAAATTTTTCCTAAAAGAAAACCTGGATTTTCAGAAATGTCTTGTTGGGAAGTCTTGTTCTGGGAGATAAGACTCTTGGGTTAATAGTTCAGGCTGTGAAACTGAAAGGATATAACATGAAGTCAATATACTCAATGAGCAGCCATTTTTAACACTACCTAGTTGTCATGTTTTTCTAGCAGTTCACTTTACTTTACCCTCTAATCACTAGCCAAGGACAGAACTGGTTTATCAGAGGTAGCTACTGCTAATCATTTTACAACCCCCTCTCCAGCTTGTTTTGTACTAATTAGCTTCTTTATTTCTTTTTCTTTTTTTTTTTTGAGTTGGAGTCTCACTCGGTCGCCTAGACTGGAGTGCAGTGGCCTCGACCTGCTGGGCTCCGGCAATCCTTCCGCCTCAGCCTTCCAAGTAGCTGGAACTACAGTTGCGCGCTACCACACCTGGCTAGTTTTTTGATTTATTGTAGAGATGAGGTCTCACCAAGTTGCCCAGGCAGGTCTTGAACCCGCAGGCTCAGGCAATCTACTCACCTCAGCCTCCCAAGGTGCGGGATTACAGGCTGAGCCACCGAGCCCGGCTGCTTCTTTATTTCAAGTATTCGCCTCCACCCATGATACCCAAGATAACCTAGTCAGTCCTTTTTGACATTCATGACACAGACAGATCCCATCACCATGGCAGCAATCATGTGACTACACCACCCTTCTGCCTGCTGTCCATCACCTGATGTCAGTACCTGTGTGAACTGGCCCTCCGTGATGACATGGAGCAGACCACCACCCAATCCCCTTAATGATCTACTGCTATCAAAGGAGGGTTAAAAGGTATTCAACTTTAAACAGCAGTAGCCTCTGCTTTACTAACTCTGGTGTGGCCATGTGCTCTTTGAGCTATGGCCACCGCCATGTTTCCTAAGCTTTGGTCCTCCTCCTACCTTGAAGAGGTGAATATTCTCTCTCTCTCTAATTTACTTTCTAGCCATTGCTCTGCTATGCTGTAGTCTGACTATGTGTTATTTGAGCTGCGGCCACCATGTTTTCTTAACTTTGGCCCCCTCCTCTACCTTGGGGAGGTAAATATCCTTTCTCTCTCTAATTTATTTTCTAAATAAACTATATTTTCTAATCTAACTTCTGTGCAATTCTTTGTTTCTTTCACACTGCATTGGATCGCACACCCAATCCCGGCATGTCTGACCTAACATATGGAGGCCCTGCTGGGATATATTTTTAACTTAACATTTTTGGAGGCCCCAGTGAGATCCCCCTACTGGGAGATTTTGGTACTTAACAGAAACAATCTTGCTATGTGACCTGGGCTGAGCCACTTTTTCTCCTTGAACTTTGGTTTTCCATCTACACAATAATCAGCTGGACCAGGTGATCCTATGGATGTCTCTGACTGAGTTTCTTTCTCTATGACTTCCAGTAGGTTAAAAATTAGCACATGGCAGTGAATGCTTGACAGCTATGGCTGAGACCTAAAAATGTGGCAAATACCATCTGGTCCCAATCCTCAGTAATTTTGTAGAGGCTTCTAGTGACCTCCCTCTGTCATCTCTCTGTGCCCAGAAGGCAGGGGTGGCTTTGAATCCTGTTATCCTCCTTCTCTAGCCCTCCCAGTGAGCCATTAGAATGCATTTGCCATGAATGATTGAGAAAGTGTTGGGAGACTGCATTCAGACATTGATAGAACCTTATCATGTAAATTCCCCTGGAGTACGTTATGTGAGGCAATATGTTGGAACAGGAGGACTTCCAGTAGCGGGTTGTTAAAAAAAGACTAATTCCCTTGGGGACATTTGATTCAATCCTTTATTTAGTTGCTTTGGGTTAAGAAAGAAAGGGTGGCTTATTCATCATTTTTTAGTCCACAAACATTTAATGAGTACCTATTGTGTCCTCAAACTGTCTTCATGATGCCAATCTACTCAGGCAAGCAAATCGTTCTGGGATAGAAGACTAAGTCCCTGGATTCAATTTTGCCACTTGGTAACTGGGTGAACTTGGAGCAGATTTCTTAAACTCGCTGCCCCTTTTGCAAATCTGTGAAGTGGATATAATAGCGTCTCTCTCTTAAGGTTATGGTGAGCTCTAGGGAAAGCAGTGCACGCAAAGTAATTAGCAAAGTTCTGGGGGCATAGAAAGCTCTCTGTAACTGGCTATTGGGGTACTTATTGCCATGTACTAGGCATAATGTGTGATGCTTTGCCTAGGCTGCGGCATTATGTTTACGTATATCAGGGCCATCTGATCCTGCACTGCCATTTGACAGATGAGAAAATGGTCTTGCTTAAGGTCCTACAACACTTGGTAGTTGGTCACAAAAATTAAGGGATGCCAAACTCAGGTAGGTCCTTGAGGCTTCCTACAAATCCTTTTTTATTTGCCTTAATACGGATTATCTTATTTATTCTGTGTAGCACACCTAAATGGTAGGTATTACTATTATCTCCAAAGTGCGGATCAAGGAAGGAAGGTTTTACAAAGCCATGTGACCTCATTTTCATCTTCATCTTCATCATTTGGCATCTTGACCGTTACCCTGTTGAAGTGATATTTTCCTTTTGTAGTCAGGGAAGCTGAGACTTGGAGAGATTAAGTAAATTATCTCAGGTTGCAAGGCGAATACAAGGTAGAGAGAAGGTTCAAAGCAAGTATCCATCTGATTTCCCCTAACTAATGTAGCCGAGTGATTGAGAATTCCAGTTCTGGAACCAGACTCCCTGTACTTGAATCTATTCAAAGTGACAACTCTTTAAAATCGTAGCACCACTCCCCCATTCTCACAGGGGGAGAATCTCTGTTTGATTTTTCTCCCAAATACTTATCGCCTTCTTACGGGTTGCATATTTGCACTTCTTTATTTCGTTGATGGTCTTCATCCCCTCCAAAAGAAAGTGAGCTCTGTAAATGCAGGGATTTTAAAAATTCTATTGTATCCACAGCTCCTGGGCTGGGTCTATCCATAAGAATTCAGTTTCCTCGTTAGCAAAATGGAGAAAATGGTAACATCCACCTCACAGGGAGGATGTGTGGAGTAAAGAGATTACTGCATCTGAAGGGCTTAAGACAGGGTCAGGAACACACCAGGCTCTGAACAGTTGTTAACTATGATGACGTAATCCATTGCATGCCGGTACTTTAAGGATGCCAACTACCCCCAAATGACTGCCCACGGTGCCAATGTTTGTTTTACACAGATTATCTAGTTGACTCCCTTAAACAGCCATTACCCTCACTTTACAGATGGAAGAAATGGAGGGGTTAAGAGGCAATGCATTTTGCCATCATGTCCTTAATCAGCATGTAGGGAAGACATCTTCATGGGACCCAACAAAGACATCCTCTCCAGCTGTCCTCCTGTGGAAGCTAGCTCCAGCTCTGTGCTGGCACTGCATGTTTCCATTCATTAAACTCAAAAGCTTTACAGAATTGGTGTTGGTTTGCAAAATGCCTCTTGAACAACCTTCCTTAATTAATGCCAGTCTTAATGTAAAGCCACATTAATGGAGCTATTGTATCTTAAGGCCCTAGGCAAGGCAATGCCCAGGACAATCTACATCCAAAGTATTTAAAACAGTTTACCTTCCCTCCACTTTACAAAAAAAAAGAAATCAATTCATACTAAATGCTGTTACAAAATCAGATTTATCACCCAGGGGATTAAGAAAAACGAAGGACCAATTTAATGACAGGATTTAGTTCATTATTTATCTTCCAGCATGTAAATTATAGATTGTCATAAATTTTTCATTCTTTGGGTGCCCACTACCTAACTCCAGAAAAAAAAAAAAAGTAGAAGCCTCTATTACAAAGAGTGAGTGTCTCTTCTCTGGGCACAAGAGTCATCTCTTCTGCCTTCTGACGGACGATAATCTGTCAAAATGAAAAATTAATGGCTGCTCCCCTAATTCATCATTGCCTGCCTCTGTTCTATTAATGCCTTTCCCCCTTCTTCCTTCCCTTCCTCCCTCTCTGTCTCCCCCTCTCTCTTCCTCCTCCACCCACCCAATGGTGTGACTCTGTTCACTAGCAGTGAATTGGAGACAGAGAACTGGTGTGGTGGTGGTAAACAGGAAAAAGAACACGAAAATCAAATCCATTGACTTCTGGACCCATGTAGCAGCTATTAAAGTGGGAAAGGACTAGACTCTTTCAGTGCATCAGCACCTCGTGATCTGTATAGCATGTGTGTGCCACTGAAGGTGTCTTGGACACTCTGTTCTCCTATAAGACCTGTGATAAGCCTAGGGGTGCTGTGCTAAACTGTGCAGCATTTCAGTATCATCAGATTCACTGTCTGAATGATAAATCTTGGAATTTAGTGGGGAAACTTAACAGCCATCTGATCTAACTCCTCTGTTTTACAGATGAAAACACAGAGCCTCAGAAAGGAGTTGAGTTTTGCTAAAGGTCATGCAACTAGTGAAACTAGCACCATGACAAGTTATGCATGCTAAACTCAGCCGGTCTATCAAGACCACCCATCAATCCTTTCATTTGTTTGAAATCATCTTTCTTTTCTAATTCCCTTAAAGGCTCTTCCAAATTCCCCCTCAACTTTTCTGACTGTGTAGAAACTGTACCTCTAACTTCGCAATAACCGTCTATGCCATTTAACAAATATATCCAGCTCTCCACTTTCTGGACAAATGTTAACTTTGAACTTAGGCTTGTCCACGCAGCTTGCTTTGACCAATGAAATGTGGGCAGCAGCTTTAGGGACAGTTGTGGAATTCACCACATCCCCTTCCCACCACAGTGGCAGCTACTCAAGTATGGTAAAGCTGCAGTGTCATCAGCATGGGTCCTCCAGAGATTATGATGAGGAGGACATTTTGGGGACCCAACTTACCACAAACAGTGTTAGGGAGAGAACATTTTGTTGTATTAAACCCTCAGAAATACTGGAGTCATGTTTCCTCCCTACAGCAAAACTTAAGTCTATTTTGACTCCTCAATTCATTGAAAAAAAAAAACTGAGGTCATCAGACTCATCCTTCCCAGCTTAATGCACATGTATTTCCATCTGAGCCACCATCAGCTCACTTTCTCCAGACTGAGCAAATGAGGTGTCTCTGTTCTTCCATAAGACATGCCATCTTCTCCTGCAGTTTCTGGTTCTTCCTCACTTTTGTGCCTGCCTTGTCAATGTATCAACGTGTTCAAGTTTCTCCTGCCCCTAAATATCCATCCATCGGCTTCCCCACCAAAATGTTCATTCGTTATCCTTTCCATTTCTCAGTTGTCATCTTTGAAAGAGTGCCTGCCCTTATTTTCTCCCATTTCCCCTCCATCCATTATTGTTAGGTTTCTCCCAGTGCTCCAGTGAAGCTCTCTGTGATGCTCAATGACATCTTCTTTGTCAGGTCCAGGTGATTTACCATACTAAATCTTGTTGATGTGTCTGCTACTCTTGATTTTGCCTTCTTGATATACCATGACCCTTGGCTTTTTATGATGGTTAACTCTCCTGAACATTTGCATGCTTCTCTGGGCAATTCCTTTCCATTTTTTTTTTGTCTTCTTATTTTTTTCCTTCAGCTTCTGCATGTATTATTATTGGTGTTTCTCAACATTCTAGCCTCCTCATATAGTTTTTCTTCCTCCACATTTTATTTCCTTTATAGTTTTAACTATAACTTTTAGATCACATCTCCAGTGTAGATGTCTTCCTAAAGGCATAGACATAACATAGTCAACTGCCTACTGATCATTTCCAGAGAATATCTGTACATTTGTCTACCTCCTCACCTTCTTCCAAAGCTTTTTTTCCTCCGAGTTGGTGCTATTGTCTGTCTTATCATCCATACCAACCATTCTTCCTTTTTAGAATCTCAATACATAAATTGGGTTATTCCTCTTATATTCCCTTCTCCCCCAGAGGATGAATAAGAGAGAGGGAGTCAAGGACAAACTCCAGTTGTCCACAAACCAAGTGGTTTTTATTTCCTCTCTGAAAAATGAGAAAAGAGTTAATGAGCAGGAAAAGAGCACCTACTTGAGAAAAAGGGAGTTGTGTATGCTTAGGTCTTGCTCTCTGGAGGCTCAAACTTGTCAATGATTTTTGGAAAATCCAGGCCTCTCTCCATTGATAAACTGAATGAGTTGGCTCAAGGGATCTCTTAGGGCTTTCTCTGTCTGTTGCCATATATCAGAGCACATATCCCAATTGTGCTCAAACAGACTCTGAATCCTCCAACCTCCTCAAGTTAAGATTCACATATGGCTTCTGGGGTCAAGGTGGAAGTCATAGGATGGCACTTTGATGAAGCTGCAGTAAATAATGGGCTTCTGCAAACTTAAGGTCCATGGAGCATAACTTAGCTGCCTTCCCTAGAAGATAAGAGAAGGGGCAGAGAGAATGTGCTGGGAGGATAAACAGGGATTAGTCAGTTTCAAAAACCTAGTGGCTATGGGATAACCACACAAAACTCACAGCTATGATTGAAATTGTCCATGAAATTTTATAGCGTCCTTTAATGTGAGGCCTCTAGGTCACTATCTATATCTCACCTTAAGAAGCTGAATACACTGGCTGGTTGTATTCAGCTTCTTAAGGTAAGATATAGATATTGGCAATTTTCAGGATCACTTTGGACAGTGGCCTTTACGTTCTTTGAGTCATCCTCTACCAGTCCCAAATCAAGCTGGTATTTGAGGATCCTCATGATCTGGCCCGGGCCTTGGTTTCTACCACACCACTCTCTTGTTGAATCTTGTGTGTCAGTTTCCACATGGAGGTGATGAAGATGAAATCTGTGTAATTAGATGAAGGGACAGAGAAGCACAGGGAGAGATGGTGGAGTGAGACTCCTTCTGGATTTGATGTAATTATAGCTACAGAGAGTCCTACCTATTAACCCTGACTCTCCTTTCCCTACAACATTCTTACCTCCCTTCCTGCCTTCTGTCTTAGGCAGAAGAACCTTAGGTAGAAGAACTGAGAGACTGTACACTGTAACATTCAAGAACATGGACTTTGGAGACACATGTGGTCTGGAATTATATCCTGGCCCCGCCACATACTAGCTGTGTAATTTGGGAAAGCTACTTTCTTTTCTGAGTCTCAATGTTGTCATCATAACTCTTTTGCTCAGCATAAGTTCTAGTCCCCACCATGTACAACAGCAATTGTCCTCCAGGACACATTTTCATTCCTTTGTTCAGCCTCTCGAGCAGTATGGGTCTTCTCTCTCCACACTCCCACCCCTTTTGTACCTGTCATCTGTGACATTCCTTTTTGAATATTGTCCCAATAACATGATCTCTTATATAGGTTAAAAGATAGTGTTGAAATATGGAAGCAGAGAAAGCACATAGAATGTGAACTATGAGTCTAGGCTCTGTCCAATGACCTTGGGTAGATCATGTAACCTATCTGAGCTTGCTCTCATTTTGAAATAAAAAATCAATAATGTCTTTTTCTCAGTCTGTTTCTAAATACAAAGTGGGATGAGATGCATATGTTTTGGGCTTCACTTACCTATAAGTATCAAATGGAATTATATGAAAATTATGATCTTCGTTCTTGACAACAGGAAGACCTACCTACCCAAATATATTCAAGAATCCCCATGTTATCCTTGTGAGTTCAGCAATCAGACTTGCTTCTTCTGTGTGCCAGCCTACATACAGTGTGACAGCATCTGGTGTCCCATATTCTCAATTACAGCTTTCCGCCATCTAGTTTTCAGAGAGTTAGAACTCTGTCACTCCTCAAAGCTGCTGAGAATGGAAGTGTCATTTTTGAATCCTGGTGCCAAAGATCCAAGTCATAACTCTTGAAAAGCAAGAAGGCAGATGTGCCTTCTGTGCTGTGTTCAGTTAGGGGGCCCCACAGTTTGCTTGAACCCCGAGTTTACGGGGTTTCATAATAAAAGTTTCTCACTCTTTTCCATGCCTTAATAGGCCATGAATCCATTGCTTTGGGCCTATGAGTTCACAAAGTTGACAGCAAGCCTGGGACTTTATTGCCCTCTACTATTGTTGCTCAGGTGCGTGGTGGGAGAACTCAGACACACTCAATGTTGGTGAGCTGGAAAAACTAGCACCTGAGATCTACGTGGTATTTCACATGAAACATGACAAATACACCTTTTATGCTCAGTTAGGGTATCACACAACTAAGTTGCAAGACACTCCAGGTATTACACCGTCAGAGATGCCCATTTTTGAGTCACTTTCTTGAAGTGCACAGAACATGAACTTCCTCTTTTCTCCTCCCCCTAGAATCTGCCTCCCCTCTGATGCTCCTGCCTTGCTACTGCGTCTAACTTGCAGTGCCAGATGCTGCCTTCTGTTTTAAGTGGGGACTCTCAAGAGTCTTTTATTCCTTCCTCTGAGACAATCTCTTCTTGGACACTCTCATCCATCAGCTATGCCTGCAATATGCCTGGGTTTTTATATTGGCGAGGGTTGGGTTCTCTCCCCAAGTTGCTCCTCAGCCTCTACGGAGTTGCAAATGCATAGGACTCTTCCCACCTTCATCCACCAGAGCAATCTGAAGCCCAGCTTCTGCTCAGCCAAGAGACCTGCTACAAAGCCCAAAGCACAACATCATGTGGGCACTCAGAGGTTAATTCATTTTCCACCCATCTTGTTTTTTATCATGACCTTGAAGACAGGACTCAGAACATCAGGGCGAGCTCATGCAGCATTCTTTCTCCCCTCCATCCATCTCACCAGTGCTTTTCTTTCTCACTTTAATAAAGCAGCATCAAAAAATAGGGAGCTTGATTTCCCAAGCAATTGCCATTGCATAAATGCCTGCTACTTGGCATTGCTGGAATATTCGGGGGAATTAATGGTATCGTTGAGCAGCTACTATGAAGATTTATGTGCGGATCTAGGGAGTCTTGCTTTTTTTTTCTTTCTATTTTTTTCTCTTAAAGTAATAATAAAGATTACAAAAGAGAAATAAGCAGAGAAAGTTAATTTGAAATGAATCTTTAATCAGATTTCATCTGTTCGAAGCAAACACCTCCTTTGTTTGAGCACGGCCTCAGAGGTGGAGCCTGGAGACACCATTTTGTAGATGTATCCTCAAAGTCAAAGCCATTCTGATAGAAATCAAATGAGAAATAATTTCTCCCTGAAGGAATTCTGTTTTAGTTTAATGATGACTGGAGTGTTCCTGTTAAAATGGCATAATGGGGGTTTTTAATTACGATTCATACTGTCCAGTTTAATGTCGAGACTTTGCTTATTTATTTTTCTCCCCTGAGCTCAGAGGCTCACTTTGTTGAGAGTCTTCTGCCAAATGCAGAGTTTACCCCATGGTTAAGAAGTGAATTTTCCCTTTATGGCACAGGAGAGGAAGCCTGAACTGACCAGTGAGACTGGATGGAGTCAAGCTGGAGTTGGAAATTTATTTATGCTGAGGCTTAGAGGAAGAGACTGAGTCAATAGAGTAGAATGCTCAAGTTCAAGAACCCAAAAGTGAATCTAAAAGGGGCATAGGAACCATGGATTAGGTCAGACATCTAATTGTTTAAACAATGAAGAATGCAGGGGTGTCATGTCATGGAAAAATTACATTGCTGGATCTGTGTTCTAGCTCTGTGGACCACCAGGGTCATTGAAACTCCTTGGACTGCAGTGTCTCTACAGACTTGGAGGTTTAAGTCAAAGGTACCTAAAAGAGACAGGTGGACCTGAATCAGAATTCTCCTTTGCTTCTTGCCAGTCCTCAGAGTTGTTTAAGCTCTCTGAGTGTCCACTGAAAAAATGGAGAACACATGGATGCAGAAAATATGAATCATGTAGTGTTCTCATATTGAATAAGAATGAGCAACACACACAAAGGGCTTTGAACACAAACTGTTCAAAGCCAGCTCTGTCCCCATTCACTGTGAGAGAACTGACATTATCTTTTGGTCCCTTGGCTTTAAATGACTGGACGTTTGCACAGTGACTTTCCTTTGTTTCTTTGCTGCCTAATTGAGTTAGAGTACTCTCATCAACTAATAGGCCTCTAGACCTGGGCCTGGTCGCAACCATTTTATAGCAAGGCTATGGATGAGAAGGTGAAGAACAGCTGGGTCTTCCATATTGGTATATACACTGTAGATTTAGAACAATTTTAGCTTATTTGGAAGCTTAAGGAACAAGGTAAGACCTTTCAGGAAAGTAGAAAGAAGGATTGGCTACCTTTTTACTACTGATTTCTTCTGTCATTCCAACATGTTATTCCACATGGATGCAGGTAATTGCTGGGGAGGGTGGGGAAGGTTCTTGAATTAGTTGTTGGTAATTACTGTAATTTTGGAGTTTACAAAATTTTTGTGAAAACCTCCCTCTCTGCATCAAGCTTAGTTTAGGATGTTACCTAATATCAGTGCATTGGCGAGTTGGTTAACAGTATCGTCTAGATTTTGCAGCCAAATCATCTTCAACCTAATTTGTAGGATCCTAGGACCACAGCCACAGAGGGTTAGGAACTGGAATTGGTAACAAATATTGCTTCTCACAAATGGCTTTTGTGAAGATGCAATGAAATCATGTACATAAACCTGGGCAGAAGGTAGCTTATGGCATGCAATAAGTCTTCAAGATATGTTTATTTCCTCTCTTGCCCACCTCAAGGTCTTAACTTGATTTTGACATATAATATATGCTCAGTTAAATATGCATTGAATAAAATAAAAATCTGTCATAAAAATCCAAGACTGTGTACCGATTAGGTATTCAGTAAATAGCTATGGAACAATGACTTTCTATAGCCTTGGATGACTTGATTAACCTCTCTGAACTTTACTTATAAGATCTCTTCCCTCTCACACCTTATGAATTAGTAATATGTTAATTAGAGTTCATAATTTTCTGTTTTATGACTTAGGTGCAGTCACCTTAAATCCTTTCTGGAATGGGGCCTGGAAAATGAAGAAAAAAAGGAAGAACGAAAGAAGGAATGAACAAATAAGTAGGTTTAATGATTTTGCATATCACATCATGATGTTCAAGAAGAAGAAATTTGACTTGACCATACTGTTCATTCATTGGATAAAATGCAAAAAGTATGGTTTGAGCAGTGGAAGCCTTGAGTTGCAAAGTGTCAAATGCATCCTGTATCTGAGGTCTAGGCCTTTTGATGCTTTTATCTTTCATCTTGGAGGCAGGCGCTCATGTCTCTTTTGCAAGAGATAGTTCAGACACCTGGAGCATCAGGTATTTATATCTCTGATCCAGACGGAAACAACCCTTCCAAAATTCTTGACACTGACATGGAGACTATTCCAAATCACTTCTCTGACTCCTACAGCCACCTGATTATATTAGTGCATTTTAGAATCATTAAACTGCGACTTCTGATTTACATAGTAGCAGTGATATAAGCCTTGACTGTTGTAAATGTTGTAGCATTTCTATTTTGTCTTATTTACTCTTTTAAAGCAGCAAGGAGCTCTTCCATTTTTAGAACTGCATAAAAAGGAGAATGAACAGGTACGTGGCTGGGGGGTCACCATGCTGGTCTGAGTTTCTGGCACATGGGTTATGCTTTCCCTTCCATTTAATGGATATCCTCAGCTCTCTTTTCTCAAAGTCACTACCTGTTCCCTAATATGTCTGGGATACTTTTGAGTTAAAGATGTTCACCACTCTGCATTAGAGGCAGTACAAAGGTCCTGGTGGTGTGCTTGACTACCAGTTCCATTTCTTTTCTTGTTCTGTGGTCTTGGGTGACTCAGTTTACCTCTCTAAATCCTAGTTTTCTCATCTGTAAAACAGATCCTTGCTTTTTCCACCTCACCAGGTTTCTTGGAGAGTTATATACGCAAGGAAAAGTCAATAAAAATTTTATAGGTCTATAACTTTATGAAAGATTATTTGGTGTAGTTAAAATAGACTCGATACTACTGAGTTAATGAAGTTACCCACTCCTAGCACCAGAGTGCTGCCCTTTGCGCTACTTTTAATTGCAAGATTATGTCTGGGTGATGATAATTCAATCCATGCATTTCTCTGCTACCATGCTGTAAGCTCCTGGAGGACTGGGTCTATGAATGTTTGGGGCCTCACACATGGTATTGTAACACATTCAGGTGGGTGGGTATTGATGGCTTCCATCAGTATTATAGATGGCAAGATGTAGCCAGACTCTAGGTAGAGTCCATAGGATTTCCTGGTATGCTGAATATGGGTTTGAAAGACAGAGAGGCATCAAAGAGAGCTCATGGTTTTTGCCTTGAGCAACTTGAAGGTCTGTTAACTGAGATGGGAAAGGCTGTGGGGGAAACAGGTTTTGGAAGGAAAGCTAAGAATCTAGTTAGTTTTGAGCTTATGTTAATAAGGTAATGATAGAATGATAAATTCTAATGGAGGGCCGATAGAAACTGTCTAACTGAACAGTTTCAATAAGTGGTCATATAGTCTCTGCCCAAATACCATCAATGAGGCAGAGCTCACTACTTAATGAAGTAGACTACTTTATAGTAAGACAGCTCTAAGTGGCATGGCATTGAAATCTATCTCCATGTAACTTTTACTCAGTAGAGGAAGTTTGAGGTCTCTTTTCCCAAATAACCATGAATACATTGAAGTCAGTAATCATGCATTGCTGAGTTTTCTCTTTTCCAAGAAAAGTTCCTCCACCCATTCCTCATATGGTCTGAGCATCAGTCATTCACACTTCAGTGTGAAATTCACTTTGTTTCAGGACATTTACACTGAGGAGATGACCTAGTGCAGCACACACATCTGATGCAGAGTCAGGCTAATAATAGTTAGGAACCAGATGACAACCAACCATGAGAAATGAGATGATAGGAATGTTCATGGGAACCTGACCATAGCAGTTGGGCAGGCTAGAAATTAGGAGTCAGGGATGGCAAGAGGGTAAAGACCACATGGTGGAATTTTGGTTTGTCTTATAACGTCTCTTATGCCTGTGTGGGGCCTTGTATGCAGTAAGTGATTTATCAGTGCTTGTTGGATGACTGACTGGATAAATGAGTGAATGTGGGGATAGGGAACAGATCATTCAGTGTCCTCCCAGCTCAGCTTCCTTAGGGAAGTCTTCCCTGCTCCCAACACCTGGTCAGTTTCTCTTTTTGTAAGTTCTCATTGCTCTACGTACTTACCTTGAGAAGTACTTCTCAAAGTCACAATCTTATAATTAATTGTGCAATTCTTTGCTGTCCCTTCCCATTAATCAAGAATCCCATGAGGCTGAGATCATTTGTGGTTTATCTCTCCAATGAATCTCCAAAATTGAGCACAGTGCCTGACGCATAGGAGGCATTCAACAATATTTATTATGTGAATGAATGGTCTGGACATCCAGGGTTGATTTCTGGCAATTGTTGAACTGGGATTTTAGGTACACAAGGAAATAATACTCCCAACAAAATAAGTAGGTCTCATTCCATCTTTCGATTAGGAGAGATGGTCTCATCTACCCAATTCTCACTTATAGAGACATTGTTTGTGAATCAGCCTTTATTGAAACCTAAAAAGAAAATAGTTGGTTACATCTAACTTTGATGGCTTCTGCACCTGCATTGCTTCACTTTCTGTGTGACCTTGAACTGGTTTTCTCATCTCTGGTCCTTAGTTTCCTCACCTGTATTACAAAAGGGTTGGAAGATAAACTCTAGTGGGAAACTCCTGGCATCAGCAGTCAACAACTCCATCCCCTCCACACATTTTAATTTTTACCACCTTAGGCTGAGCTACAGGTGAGTTCCCAAAGCGACCTATAAGGAAGTCCTTCAAAGTCATGTGACCTCCACTTGACTTTGAGAAAGCAGCAACAAAAAGAAATCAATAAAGAGTTCTGAGCCTTTGGGAGACCATAATGCTAGAACAAGTAGATCCATCCTCTGGCTGCCTCTGTAGACGACCACAAAACAAGTGAGAGCAAAGATGCAGAATTCGGTGCAAGATGACAGGTCTTGTCCCCCTTGTAATCAGCCAGAAGGAAGCAGCTACAGAACAGGTCTTGGGGTGGGGAGGTGGAGAAGAGGGTGTCATCAGAGACTGCAGTCCTGAGGAGAGATGACTTGGGCCAGAGTGTGGGCGGAAAGACACACTAGTTGGGCCCCCTGGATGGTGGAACCCCTCAGATGGTGGGGCTTCTTGTCGATGCTTGCTCACTTCTCACAAGAACCTTGGGAGGAAGGAATTATTCTTTGCAGATGAGGAAACTGAAACACACCGAGTTTAAAATGTTTGCCACACAATATCACCCAGGGTAGCCTAAGCTGGTGTAGCAAAGAGACCTGACAAATTAAGAGACTTAAAGAACAATGACGTTTAACTTTCTCTGCTGATAGAGTCCAAGGTGACTCTTCTGGGCAGATGGGTAGCTGGGCCCCACCTGGTCATTTTTGGTCTCAGTTCTTTACAATTACCTGTGGCAGTGCATTCCCCTAAGACCAAACAGTCATTCCCAGTAAGCAGCAAATCATAAATATAGGAAAGTCACACATGCAAGGTGTTATGGGCCAGGCTTGGAAGTCATGCATGTGTGTGTGAGTGCGCACACACACGCACACACATTTTTACTCACCTTCTTTCAATAAGCTTCTTCTATTTTCAGGGCGGACTAGAAAATGTAGTGAGTCCCAGACTGGAAAGCTATATCTTACCTATAACTCGATTGTTTTTATTTTTTCAATTTTTAAATTTTTTTTCGAGTTGGCGTCTTACTCTGTCACCCAGACTGGAGTGCAGTGGCCGCTCCCAGCCACTGCAGCCTCGACCTGCTGGGCTCCGGCGATCCTTCCGCCTCAGCTTTCCAAGTAGCTGGAACTACAGGAACCACATCCGGCTAATTTTTGATTTATTGTAGAGATAAGGTCTCGCCAAGTTGCCCAGGCGGGTTTCGAACCCGCAGGCTCAGGCAATCCACTCACCTCAGCCTCCCAAAGCACTCGATTGTTTTTAAGTTTTTTTTAGAGCTAGAGTCTTGCTCTATGGCCCAGGTTGAAGTGCAGTGGCATGATCACGACTCACTGCAGTCTCAAACTTCTGGGCTCAAAAGACCCTTCTGTCTCAGCTTTCTGAGTAGCTGGGATGACAGGTGTGTATACCACACCTTACTAATTTGTTTTATTTTTTTAGAGATTGGGTCTTGCTATGTTGCCCAGGCTGGTCTTGAACTTCTGGCCTCAAATGATTCTTTCACCTCATCCTCACAAAGTGCTGGGATTACTGGCATGAGTCACCGTGCTTGGCCTTCAACTCTATTGTTATTGCAGGAGGGGATGATGGATTTTGTTGGACACCTAGCAATTTTCACCACACAGGTACAACACACATAGGTAGTGAGAAACAGGAATCCATGTCTGACTCTGAGTCTAACACTTTTGTGTTTTCTTCCCTCAAATCACTCTTAACTAACGTCCATCTCTCCAACCTCATTTCCTTCCTGGACAGCCTACTCACAAGTCCTTAAATATGCCAGACTGTTTCCAACATGAGGGCTTTTCATCCCTTCCGCATTGCTGCTTTTCCAGTCTCTGAGCTCACATGTCACCTCCCAGAACTGGTCCTCTCAAGGCATGGAATTCTCCTGGAGTTTTCGGTCTTCTAGGCTGAGCCATGTTGGTTGCATCTGTCAAAACCAGGAAACTTTCTCTGATGGTTGTCTGGTTGAGTTTCCTCCCTGGGTTTGGGTTGGCCAAGGAGAGCAGAGAAAGAGAGCAACTGACTCTCTTGCAAATATTTTTAAAGAAGAGAAAGGAAAACAAGAGGCCGCTGGCTGGGAGCAGCACTCTAGCCATCGATTGGGTAATTGGAAGCCCTCGGGTGTGAGTCCTCATTAAGGCAGAGGATATGAATCATTTTCTAATGACACCTCTTCGATCCCAGCGGCTCAGCATGCAGCCGGCCTCCATGGTTGGGCTGCAAGTCGGGAGAGCCGGTGGGGTCTGTAGCCAAGCTGCCTGCCATATGTTGTTTCTTATAATTAGCAGGTGCTGGGGGTGTGGGCTGGGCACCCAGAGGGTGGGATGGTTGCCTCTGCCAGCAAAGCTTTTCTGAACCATCACCAGAGCTCAGGAAGAGAATCAAAGTGGCTGGGGGGGTGACATGTGTTGGAGGGCGACACACCGCCCCAAAGGGCACTATGACATGTGTTGGAGGGCGACACGCCACCCCAAAGGGCACGCCGCCCCAAAGGTCAGGAGAGAGACTTCTATCTACAGACAGTTTTATTCCTGTACAGGTATTTAGGAGTTACCATGGCAAATGGATGAATCTTCATTTTTGGAATTGTCTTGTAGCTCCCATAAATTGTAGGTCTGTGGGGGGAGACATCTTGGGATAGTCCTTTTGCTGTCTACTGTCATGCCATGGAAGGAGCTTTAAAAATATTAGCCCTCTCTGAGTAAGCAGTCATTAATGGTATTGATGATATAATTTTTACCTGCAAGTTTTAAAACAGATTTTTCTTTTGAGGTAAAATGTACAAATAATGAAATATAAAAGTACATTAGCTGGATTTTGATAACTGCATATATCTGCGTGTCACTCAAGCCCTTATCCTGGTATAGAACATCTCTGCCACCCCAGAATTTTCCCCCAAGTCCCTTCTGTGAAGGTCCCCATCCCACCCTCCAGGGGCAAGTGTTGTTTTGATTTTTTTCCCCCACAACATGGAATAAAGCTCTGTTGTAGGACTGCATATGAATGAAATCATGGAGTGTACACTGTCTTGTCTAATGCTTCTTTTGCTCAGCATAATGTTTTTGAGATTCATGCATGTTGTGTGTATCAGTAGGTCATTTCTTTTATTGCTGGGTAGCATGGGTATACCATACTGTAGTATGGGTATACCATAGGTTAGTCATCTATTCTTCTACTTATTGACACCTGGGATGCTTCTAGTTGTCAGTGATTATGAACAAAGCTGCTATGAGCATGGTTTGTACAAGTCTGTTTGTTTTCATTTACCTCTGGCAATACTTAGATATGAAATTGTTGGGTCATAGGAAAAATATATATTTAGTTTTGTAAAAAACTGCTAGTTTTTTTCAAAGAAGTTTTTATAAACAATGTATTTCCACAATTTCATAAACATTTGGTTTTGTTTATTTTCTTTCTTCTTCTTCTCTTTAGACTTAGTTATTCTGGTAGGCTTAAAGTGGAATTCCATTTAGTTTTAATTTCCCTGCTAATTAATGATGATGAGCACTTTTTCTTTTTTTTTCTCCTTTAAAAAAAATTTTATTCTGGGTTGTGGATAAGAGCATAGATTCTGGATTCAGTGATTTCAGGGGTCCAGTCCTGGCTCTTCCACTTATCTGTGTGGTCTTGGGCAAGTTACTTTAACTGTCTGGGGTCTAATTTTCTTATCTGTAAAAAAGGGATAAATAATTGAACACTGTTAGTAGGGTTGTTGTGAGGATGGGCGAAGCAAAGTATTGAATTTCTAGAACACTTTAGGAGATCAGTACGTGGTAGCTTTTATTATTGTTATTGTTGTTTGTGGTCACAGTGGCAAAGCCCAGTGCTTGGAACTTTGCAGGCATCTACTACGTTTGTTGAAAGCTGAAATCACATCCGAGATCCCTTCTAAAAACCTACCTGTTGATGCAAGAATGATGAAAAAAGATTTTCTCCAGATGGCCAGACTCCAGATCTGATTTCATTTCATTCTCACCATCATTATCCATTTTATAGCTTAGGAGCCTGAAGCTCAGAGAAGTGAAGTGGTTTGCCCGAGATCTTGCAGGGACCCAGTGGTTTAGCCAAGTGTCTAGACTCTTCATCCGGTGCTCCTTCTGCCTTGTCTGACTCTGAACCAAACCTCGGCTGTCTCACCTGCAATGTGAAGGTGTTGATAGAGGTGAATTCCGATTCCGAAGCCCTCTCTTGTCCTGTCAGTTTGCATGTCTGGGAAAGCATGAGTTTCACAATGTGGGGGCTTCCCTAGGGTAGGCCAAATCTTCACCCGAGTTGCAGAAGGAGAAACTCTCCAAATCTGTAAGGGTCAAACCGAGGTTTGGGTACAGAATCTTTTTAAGTTCTTTTGATCAGAAGTAGCTGGGTTTGCCATTGACTCAGTGGCGAAGGACTAGTGATTTTATTCATTCATTCATCAATCATTTTTGGGGGCAAACTATATGCACTAGGCTTGGTGCTGGGCAATGGAAACTGTGACAAGGAACAAGAGAAATTCAGGGCCTGCTCTAGGGGTTTCTCTCCTAGTGGGTTGGATGTCAACAGAAAGTTGTTGTCACAGGACTCTGGAACCGCTTGTACCTTCCCCCCAAAAGAACAAGTGATGAGAAAGTAGAGGGTAAAGCTGTCTTTTCCTAAGCTATGGGCCCAGGGGAGGAGACCAAGCATAGTGGTGTCTTAGTGTGATTTCATCTGCTCAGGTGTAATTACATCATTTTGCACTTTTATTTTATCTTTATTTATTTATTTAGAGAATGGATCTCACCTTGCTGCCCAGGCTGATCTTGAACTCTTTTCCCCAAGCAAAACTCCTGCCTAAGTCTCCCAAAGTGCTGGGATTATAGGCATGAGTCACTGCACCCGGCTTGTGTTCTTTTGTTTGTGTATTTGACTCTTCTCCATGAACTCTTGCATCTGCCCGGCACAGGAGAATTCACCAATGAACCAACACATGTGATCCTGCCCACATGTGTGATCTGAGCTTGTTACCGTCAAGAAAGACCAGCGATTCTCTGGCCACATCGTGCAAGGATGATCACCACTGTGATGAGAGTTGTGAGAATGCGTGGCAGGTTCTTGCCGGGAGGGCCAGGAAAGGCATAGGAGGACTGAGCTCCGGGAAAATTACCCCTTCTGGTGGATCCACAGGGAGGAGAGAGGAAAGAACGTTCTGGGCAGAGGAAACAGCATGTGCTTCTGTGGCTGGGGTCACCAAAGACTTGGAGGATATCGAGGTTATTCTTTTCTCTATGGACATTACACCTGGCACTTAGGAGACACCTGATACACGTTCGCTGAACTGAACTAAACCCAGTTATCTTCCCTTTGATGGAAAAAATGAGAGCACAAGGTCATATTCTGAAAGGGGATGTAGCCTCATTACATCCATTACATCTTTTAAAATTTAATTTATACTAATTAAAATACTAATAGGTGTCATTTATTGGTATCAACTCTATGCCAAGAACTATGTCAAATATTTTAAATGTATATTAAAAACCCTATAGCAGTCCTCCAAAGATAATCGTACTACCCTGTTATGCATATCGGTAAACTGAGGCTCAAAGATGTGAGGTGATGTGTTCAGTGTAAGGTGACCAGGTAGTGGCTATGCCAGGATGCATGTCTACGTTTCTTCAAATCCCATGCTTTCTCACCTGCTCCCTGCTGCATGTACCTTGGCTGGAGGCAGAGAGGTGGGGTAGAGTAGTGGTTCCAGTTAATCTGTTAATCTTCCCAAGTTAAATTTGGGTCAAATTGCTTCCTAATGAAAGCTGTCCAGTCACAAGCTCAGCAAGATCCTTTATGGAGTAACTGACAGCCAGAGATTGCCAATACAGGGTAATTAATATGGAGTAATGATGAGTGATAAGAGATGAAGATCTAAAGTGAACTATTAAACGACAATATCATTTTCTTGTCTTCTTCCCTTATGCACACTGACAGGAAGAGAGTTGACACGATAATTTTATAAAACTCCCTGACACTTCCTGTTAACTCCCCTCCATTAGTGTAGTATGATAATTGGCCAGAACAGACACATGGGAATAAGAGACGTGCTCTTGAAAGACGCTTCCAAAGGGGACACAGCCTCATGTCTCTTAGGGCTCTGAATTCCAAATCACAGTCTGAACGACACACCCCAAATGGAGAATTTCCTTTGACATATCTAGAAGCAGAGAATGCATACGCTAGAATCTCAAAAACAGAGGGGAAATGGGGCTTTTTTTTTTTTTTTTTTGAGTTGGAGTCTCACTCCGATGCCCAGATTAGAGTGCAGTGGCTGTTCTCAGCCACTACAGCCATGACCTGCTGGGCTCCAATGATCCTTCCACCTCAGCCTTCCAAGTAGCTGGAACTACAGGCACGCGTTACCACGCCCGGCTAATTTTTTTTATTATAGAGACAAGGTCTCGCCAAGTTGCCCCGGGGGGTCGCGAACTCTTGGGCTCAGGCAATCCACCGAGTCTCCGAACCCGGCCGAAAATGGGCATTTTCTCTCTTGTTCTTTTGTTTATGTTTTAGACGCTGTGGAGTCAGAGTCTCACTCTGTCACCCAGGCTGGAGTGCAGTGGGACGCTCAAAGCCACCGCAGCCTTGACCTGCTGGGCTCAGATGATCCTTCTGTCTCAGGTCTTTCAAGTAGCAGGGACCACACTCAGCTAATTAGAGACGAAGTCTCACTAAGTTACCCAGGTTGGTCTCGGACCCCTGGGCTCAGGCAATCCTCTCTCCTCCGCCTCTTAAAGTGCTGGGATTACAGGCATGAGCCACCTTGCCTGGCATAGTGCACCCCTTTGTCTTCCCCCCACTCACCTACATTTTACTCATTCTTCAAAGCCCACATAATTCTTACAAATCCAAGATCTCTTCACTACGTTCTCACTTCTCCTGACTTTCAACGTGTCTTTGGAGGTATGAGCACAGAGTTTAGAGTTTGTCTATGACTTTGGGTAACTTGAAAGTAGGAATGCGTAATTTCTACTTTTCTAAGAAATCTAGCATTCCAGTTCCTGAATTTTTTTTTTTATATATAGGAAACCTTAGCTCAGAGAGGCCTAGGGATTAAAATGAATGAAGTTAAAGTTTGCTGACTAGCTGGAATTATTTCTTAAAACTTGATTTTAATGACTTTACCTTAGATCTCTCTATTGTGAGTGGAAATTGTGTTATAGGATGAATTGCATCCCCCCTCCCAAATTCATATGTTGAAGTCATAATCCCCATGGCATCAGAATAGGATTGTATTTGGAGATAAGCTCTTTAAAGAGGTAATTTAAAATTAAGTCATTATGGTGGGCTCTAATTTAATATGGTGATGTTCTCATAAAAAGAGGAAATCTGGATGGACACAGACACAAACAGAGGGAGGACACAGGGAGAAGACACAGGACCATCTACAAACCCAGGAGAGGGGTTCAGAAGAGATCCCTCATGACCCTCCAAAGGAAGGTCCTGCTGACAACTTGATCTTAAACTCCTAACCTTCAGCATTGGGAAAAAGTACGTTTCTGTAGTTTAAGCCAGTCAACTTGTGGTACTTTGTTACAACAGCTTTAGCAAACTAATATAATCAACCCAGTAAATGGTAATACTACTGCTGATGTGAATATAAGTACTTTACTACTATTCATAATATGACTACTTAATTCAATGTGACTGGTGTCAACAGAAGAGAAGATTCACAAAGACTTGTGTTGAAACAGCTTATTGAAGGACATAGTGACCAGCCTCTTACACACATCAGCTTGTTATTAATGGTCTCTTCTCTTGACTGGAGCATGAGTTTCTCTGGTCCTAAAAGTAGAATGTTATTGGGGACCAACCAGAGCAGATGAATGACAAGAGCCATATTAGGATGAGTCATGGGGCAAGGCTGAGCCCCAGCATTTGTCTGGGGGAGAAGAAGATGGGACAAAGGCCTATGTTTAATCAGGTGGCTTGACATTTGAAGAGATTGAATTCTAACTGAGAACCGTGTGATTGCATTTCTGCCAAGCTCTGGAACAAATGGGTGAGTGAGATCATCTCTTTGTGCTATTCCAGATCCCAAAACTTCTCCAGAAGTACTGGAGGCCACTGAATGTGTGACTGGATAGATCCTTCACTCATTCACTTATTAACTTATTTACTCATTCATTCACTGAGATTCACATTTAAAGAAACATTACAGCATAATGGAAAGAGCATGTCTTTCGATTAGGATCCTGCCAGCTGTATGTCAGAAATATGACCTTAGTTAAGTGACAACCTTTCTGAGCCACAGTTGGAGTGCATTAAGGTGACCTCTATCCATTCTTGCCTTCTATTCCTCTAGTGACAGACTGGGGATCTTACGGTAGTGCTGAGTAGACAGCGATTCATATGACTTGCCAAAGTTCAGGAAATTTTATTGACTTAATGATCTACTCAATAGAAGTAGATATGTCAGTAAAAAGTTGTAAATATCCACACACAATTGTACATAAGTTAAGTTTCCTTTCTTTTCTTTCTCCTTCCTCCTTCCTTCCCTCTCTCCCTTCTTGCCTTTCTCCTTCCTTCCTTCCTTCCTCCCATCCATCTTCCTTCCCTTTCTTTTTAAACAGCTTTCTTCTCTTCTCGTAGCAATTCCCTTCCTGTTGTAGGTTGAATTACATCTTTCCAAAAGATGTGCTGCAATTGTAACCCCTGAAGTGGTACCTACGAAAGTGACCTTCGGAAATAGGGTCTTTGCAGATGTAATTAAGATGTAAGCTAAGATGAGGTTATGTTGGTGTAGAGTGAGCCCTTCATCCAGTATGACTGGTGTCATAAAAGAGGAGAAGAGACACAGAGACAGACACACACAGAGGAGAATGCCACGTGACAATAGAGGCAGAGACCAGAGTGATGCAGTTGCCAGCCAAGGAACATCATAGATAGCCAGCTAGAAGAGAGAGCATGGCCCTGCCTCCGCCTTGGTTTGACTTCTGGACTCTAGAACTGTGAAAGAATACATTTCTGTTTTATCAAGTCACCTAGTGTGTGGTGCTCTGTCATGGTACCCCTAGAGAATGAACATATTTTCCTCAGGTGAAGTTTTATTGGAGATGCACACACAGCTGATGCTGGAGTCTTGGCTTGTTGGTCATCTTGGCTCTGGGATTAATCTCTCACTTACCTACTTAACCACTTTCCTACCATTAAGAATATGTTCAAAATATTTTGAAGAGAAACTTCCAGTGGACCACTGTGCTCATGCTTTGCTCCAGGGCTAGAAGATATCATTAACCAACCAGGAAAAAGGTTTTCCGGGTGCTACTTTCCGAAGGGGTGCTTGGATATGTGAGTGACTTTCCTCCACCAAATAGCTACCATAATGACAAATGAGCCCAGTGGTTCCTTATTTTTTGTGGAATTGTCAGTTCTCTCAGTGAAGAAAATGTACACCAAAATGTTTAGTCTCAAAAGATCATGCAAACTGTCTTTTAGTTCCAAGACTCCTGTCTGGGCTGAAGCCCTTCCTGACCAGAACCTGCTAGCTTCAAGTAGTCGTGACTCCAAATCGTTTGTGGGACAAGGCAAGGTTGTACCTTGTCTCTAGTCTTATTTATTAGCACATTACGACCACTAATCACAATTAAAAATAACGATGCCATCAAGATTATTCAAATCAGGGACAACCAATTTCAACTACCATTACTTGTAGATGGAATTATGGGTCTTACTCTCTCTTCAGCACTTTTAAAGGACTCCTTCTTTCCATTATTCCTCCATCCCCCATCAGACTCTTGAATTATACCGGGAATTAGCTTAATATGTAAAGTCACTTCTAAATGAACTCTGTTCTGTTACTTTTGCTTTGCCTGCCCTGAGTCCCTGTATCTCCCTTGGTAGCCTTCAAATGTCAAGGCGGGGCATTCTGAGTCCAACATCTGGTATTATTCTTGTAAACAACATTTTTTTTCCCCAGGTAGATTCTTCTTGGGGTGAGTCAGTGCTTTGCTTGTCTGGGTCATTTACATAGAAATGGCATTCTGTACTTGGTACTTCTATTATCTAGAATGTTTATTCTTAAAGCACCTGGGATTTTCTCATAATGCAGAAGACAAAGTCAGTCTCAGTCTCTCTTTCTCTTTCTTCCCTCCCCCCTCCCCCCTGAAGGTCTGGAATGGGGGGAGATAGGACCTCAAGGGAAGCCTCTCTATTCTAGCTGAGATCTGAATGATGAAATTCTAGCTGAGATCTGAATGGTGATAAGAAAGCAATTTTAAAGGAACTTGGCAGTTGTGTTTGGGCAGAGGAAAGAGCAAGAATGAGAGCCATGAGGTGGGAACACACTTGCTGGTTGGGCTGGGCATAGAGACACAGCAGGGGAGTGGCAGAAAGCCCAGTCAGAGAGATAAGCAAGAAAGATGTGCAGGACATTGCAGTCACAAGAACATTTAATACTGGTTCCTGGAATATGCACGGGTCATCCGTCCTGCTGGAGAGGGAGCAAATATCGGCACAACCGAGGAAAAGTGTCCCCAGGAGCATGGAAGGGTGTTGACAGAAGGTCACTTGGACTCCTCCCCCTCTCCACTATCAGTCACTTCCAGAATCATTGGAGGGTACAGCAGTGATTTCTGCTCTCACTTCCTTTTTTTCCTATCCATCCCCACTGCCCTAGAACCAGTCCCTCACACTGGGGCTGTGACAGTGAATTCCTTCAGTCCCCCCATCTCTTTCAGCCTATGACTATGATGTATCCACATAGCCTAGGAAGGAGAAGTGCAGGTGGTAAGTGCCTCTCCATGCCTCAGCCACCGCGGACAACATAATGGAACCCACTCTGACTTGGTATTTCCGTCCCACTGGGATCGAAATGAATCTGCCTTCCTAACCTCTGAGCTCCCTCCGTACACTCTATGCTTCTTTGATTTCCAGCCTTTTCTGATATGTTTCCTCAGTCTGAACTGTTCCACTCTCTTCTGCCTGGTTTTTTCTGTCTATACACTTTCATCTCATTTGTGGTGTGCAAAGGAAGAGCCGCGAGACTGGGAGCCAGAACACCTGAGTTTGAATCTTGGTCCTGACACTTATTAGTCTCTGTGGGTCTCAGCATGGTCATCTATAAAGCAGGTACAGTGATACTATTATCATTTAGTTTGCTGTTGGCTGCAGATAAAATAACAGAAAATATAATTAAAAGTGGCTTACACAGGAATATTGCTGGGATGGGGTTGGGGGGACATAGCATCAATAAGGGTACCTGATCTCAAACTAGGTGAATTGGGGACCAAAGGGAGGTCCAAACTTTACCTGTGTGATGTCCATTTGTATTCTTAATCCTGAATTGTATCACACATCTTTAAAATAAAATATAAATTAAAAAATAAATGTATTACTCATAATAAAATAAGAGAGGTTAAAAAAAGAGAGGCTTACACAAAAAGTGTGAGGGACAGTGGTCCAGAGGTGGCTGGTGCAGCAGTTCAAGTTGTGTGATCAAGTCGTCAGGTTTTTATTGTTTCTCTTCCTGTCCTGCCAGCTACAGACTATAGGCTTTTCTTTTTAGACTGGATCCTGCAATGGCACAGAAAACATCCACGCCTTGTATGTTTTTATTTTTGTAAGAATGAATGAGCCTTTCCCAGAAGTTCTACAGTAGATTTTTCATCATATTTCCACAGCCAGAGCTGAGTCACGTGCTTGCACTTCAGTGATTGCTTGGCAAGCCCAGTGAGTTCACTGTGACTGGGGTAGAGAAGTCACAGTGAACCCCCTGGGTTGGGAAGGGGCCCATATTTCACATGGCTGCATGGAGGATAGTGAGCACGATGCTGGCTATCTTAACAAGGAGGCTGGAAAGGAATGGGTGTTGGATGGGAAACCAAGTATCATAGCTGCTATGGGAATTTCCCTTGAAGGGTGTTACACACAGAATGTTTGTGTCTCCTCCAAATTAATATGTTGAAATCCTAACTCCCAAGATGATGGTGTCATAGGGTGGAACATTTGGAAGTGGATTAGGTCATGAGGGTGGAGTCCTTGTGAATGGGGTGAGTGCCCTTCTAAGAGACCCCAGAGAGTTCCTTTGCTTTCTTTCCTCCATAAGGGGTGCAATGAGAAGATGATCGTCTGCAACCCGGAAAAGGGCCCTCACCAGAACCTGCCCGTGCTGGCACTCTGATCTTGGACTTCCAGGTCTCCAGAACAGTGAGAAATAAATTTCTCTGCTCATAAACCACCCACTATATAATATTTTTGTTGTCGTAGTCCAAAAGATTATGACAGAGCCTTGTTTTAAAAATGAAATGAGGGGATGTATTACGGCCTAGCACAGAAGAGTGCAGTATCATTCTTCCCACCCAACAAACCATATACTGGTATTAACCCTGATTTCCAAATATTACTGTACTTGATGATTAGTTATGGAGAGTTTGGATTTAAACAGACAAAGACTTAGCTCTGCCCAGTTCCAAAATGTATGTCGTATTGGTTAAACCTCCATACTAAAAATTCCAGCTTCACCCTTTCCTGCATGCATGACCTCAGGCAAGTTACTAAGCCTCTAAAAGCTTGTTTGCTCATTCACAAAGTGAGGCTCAGTAGAAACCTTCCTCCTGGGGTTGCTGTGAGGATTGGATGCGATAAGGTATGTATAAAGCATGCTGCAGGCCATTGCCTTACTAAACTCTGGTGTGGTCATGTGCTCTTTGAGCTATGGTTGTCCATACTTCCTGGCTTTCGTCCCCTCCCCTACCTTGGGGAAGTGAATCTCCTCTTTCTCCCTCTCTCTAATTTGCTTTCTAAATAACTATATTTTCTTATCTTAAAAAAAAAAAAGCATGCTGCAAAGGACATTATGAAGGGTAACGACTATTTAAAGCAAATGTCCTTTAACCCACTTTTGGTTGATTATAAATTCTATTTTGAGATCCTCAATGACAGTGCATGGGACACATTTCTCTGAGTTCCCAGGACTTGGCATGCAGTTGGTGCTCAATTGATGTCATTGAACCTGAAGATAGCTGTGCTGAATCCTGAAAGATTCAGTGGAGAGGAGGAGACTATCCCAGATAGAGCGAAGGCCCAGTCACAAAGTGATTACAGCATTGTTAGCTTCCCCAGCAATAACCTAGCCAAACTTAGCATCATTTTCTTCAGCTTGCTCTTCCCTCACCCAGGTATTTCTGGCGTTTATTGCTCCGAGGAGTATAAGGATGAGACATGGCTGCCATTCAGCCACAATGTATGAGGACTGTCACTGCACCTTCTCTTAATCACCTGCCTTCTTTCCTCACCCTACTTGCTGCTTCTTACAATTTTGCTTTAATATGATCAATATTACAAAATCCAATACCTTTTCAAAATATTGTAATATCTGAGTTTATTTCATGATTAGAAGAGACTTATTTCACTTATTTCAAATTAGACATTGCATGGAAAATAGACAAAGTTTATCCATCTGGTATATGAGAGATTGTGTCATAATAAAAAGTATACATATTGTTTCTATTATCAGAGTGTTTTGGTTTTTATTTAATTTAATTGTATTCAAAAAAAATTAAAAAAAAATTTTTTTTTTTTTTGAGTTGAAGTCTCACTCTGTCGCCCAGACTGGAGTGCAGTGGCACGCTCCTGGCCACCGCAGTCTCGACTTGCAGGGCTCCGGCGATCCTTCCACCTCAGCCTTCCAAGTAGCCGGAATTACAGGCACGCACTACCATGCCCGGCTAATTTTTTTTTTTTTGAGTCAGAGTCTCACTGTGTCGCCCAGACTGGAGTGCAGTGACCGCTCCCGGCCACCGCAGCCTCGACCTGCTGGGCTCCGGCAATCCTTCCGCCTCAGCCTTCCAAGTAGCTGGAACTACAGGCGAGCGCTACCACGCCTGGCTAAATTTTTGATTTTTATTGTAGAGATGAGGTCTCACCAAGTTGCCCAGGCGGGTCTCCAACCCGTGGGCTCAGGCAATCCACTCACCTTGGCCTCCCAAAGTGCGGGATTACAGGCTGAGTCACCGAGCTGGCCTTGGCTTTTTTTTTTTTTTTTTTTTTTTAAATAAATGCATCTCGCAGGTGAAAAAGTTAATGAATAATTAAACTCTACTTACATCATGCCAAATTCACTTCAGAACTTTGTCAGCTTGCATCCATATTTCACTTTGTATGTTGTTACAATCAACATGGCACATTGTTTTCTGTTTCTGCTTTTGTATTTGACATTCACTTATTTTTTACTTAAAAGTTTTATATCTAATTTTTAAAATTTTCTTAATAAATTTTTTCGTGTATATCTGAGGTTTACAACATGATTTTATGGGCTCCATATAAATAGTAAAATCATTATTATAGAGAAACAGATTAACATATCTATCATCTCACTAATAACTTTCTTGTGACAAGATCAGTTAAAATACACTTATTTAACAAAAATCCAAAATAAAATAAAATTATCAGATTAGCCTAACACATTCATAGAGTAATTTGGTACTCAACTCGTTCTCAAAACAAGACTGTACCAATGTACATACTCAAATATATTTCATTATTTTTTATTTCTGTTGCTTTATTTTGTCAAAACATCGAAATCTGTAGCTCAATAAAAATCTAGGACAGAAACTAAGAATAATAAAAAATAGAAAGACTACTTTCTCAGCAAAAGAATTCCACAAACTCCTTAGTAATTTTAGATGTGGATAAGTGTTTAGTCATTAATTACTGTAAATGGTTATAAATAGCTACATGTTTATTGCCAATACCTTTTTTTAATAGGAATTAATTTTTTTTTTCTTAGACAAGGTAAGATCAAAATATCAGGAAAAGAAGACTGGTGGATAGGTGCTACACCCTCCTGCCTCCAAGTGGGCATACCAGGCTGAAACAAGGGTCCCAGGAAACTTCAGTGGCAGAAGCATAGGGAAGGGGCTACTATGGTGCCACCATATTTTCAGGAGTAATTTCTTGGTACTCGGCAGGCTGAAGAGTCCCCGTCTACATCCAGAGTATCAAACTGAGGTGCAGGCATTTTTTTCCCCTTTAGTATAACATTATATGAATGAGATCGGTAATCCTTCCGGATAAAATCCAAGCCTTGCACACGACATGAGAGGAGTTTCTGGTAACTTTGGTGCCTACCAATTTTGTATATTCAGCACATGCATGAGCCATAATGAACATTTCTGTTCTCTCTCATACATGGATACCTACACTTAGAACGTTTCTCAATTCTCCCTGCCCACTGCCCCACGAGCACACATGCTCTCAGATCTGACCAATTCCATCTCATCCTTCAAGTCTCTGCTCAGATGCACCTTCTCTAGGAAGCCTTCCATGATTTCTCAGGTATGATTAGAAGCCACACCCTTATGCTCCCAAAGCCTTCCCCCTCCTGCTGCAGTAGATTCAGGACACGGTGCTGTAATTGCCTTTTGCTCTTCTGCCAGCAAGTCTCTCAGGGCAGCGCCTAGGTCTTATTCTTTATCACATCTCTAGTTCCTAACACAGGGCACAGTGCCTAACAGGAGTTCGATAAACATTTGTGAATGCATCATGATGTCATCGGTAGGGGTAATGAGATGTAGCTACAGGGCAATCCCTCTGAGAACACCACCTCAAAGTTTTCTTTTTCTTTTGTAAGGTAGATTTAAAGAAATTGTTTTATTTTAAAGATGTGCAGTACAATTCAGGGTTAGGTATACAAATGGTGATTGTACAGGTAAAGTTTGGGCCTCACGTTGGTCCCCACTTCACCTGGTTTGAGATCAGGTACTCTTTTTTTTTTTTGAGTTGGAGTCTCACTCGGTCACCCAGACAGGCATGCAGTGGCTGCTCCCGGCCACCGCAGCCTCGCCCTGCTGGGCTCCGGTGATCCTTCCGCCTCAGCCTTCCGAGTAGCCGGAATTACAGGCATGCGCTACCACGCCCGGCTGATTTTTTGATTTATTGTAGAGATGAGGTCTCACTGACAAGGCGGGTCTCGAACCTGCGGGCCCAGGCAATTCACTCACCTCAGCCTCCCAAAGGCGCGGGATTACAGGCTGAGCCACCGAGCCCGGCTAGAGATCAGGTACTCTTATTGATGAAGTATGCCCTCCTCAAAGTTGTTTTCAAGATGGAATTTCAACCAGAAGTTACCACCTTCCTCTGACTTTGCCTTCATTCAATCTTCCTTTGTCTCCATCAAATGGATTTTGAAAGTCTTCTCCATATCTAGTGCTGTACCAAGTCTCAGGGACACAGCAAACAACACAGATTTGGTGCCTAGCTTCATAGAACTTAAAATCCGGGGCCCCATTTTGAAGGCTGGTTTCTATTCATTACTGTATCACCAGCATCTCTCATGGTTTTTGACATTCAATAAATGTGTTAAAAAAAAAAAAGATTGTTTCAGGGCACACACGTATCAGAGTGGGTTTATACAAAGCAAATGGTTTTATTTCACTTGAGAAAGGGTCAGGATTTCCAAGGGAGTGACAGGGCAGGTCCAGAGACAGTAGGTGTGGAGGCAGCATGGACACTGTGGTTAGGCTCTTGGATCTACCTCGGTCCACATCCCATCTGTAGCGTGACATTGTCTTGGACAGTCATTTTAGTCTCATTAAACCTCTGTTTCTGCGTCTGGAAAATGAGGATAACAGAATTAACCTCATCCAATTCTCGTGAAAATTCAATGAACTGATCAATAGAAAGCTTCCAGCATAGAGGGAACCATTTATTAAATGTTAGCTTATTATAATTGTGAGTAGAGGCTTAAAATGATATGCTGTACTTGGGAATGACAGAAAGTAGGGTTTCTGTGTGTGTGTTCGCGCTCACGCATGTGCATGCGTAGTTGAATTGGGGGGTAAGACTGAAAAACTGGCAGGAGTCAGGTATGATGCTTTGTGTTCCACGTGAGGCATCATGGGTGGCCTCAATGGGAAACTACTGAGGATTACACACGGTGGAGTGATGTGGTTATATATGCCCACGTGAGAGATGATGAGAGCCTTACATTTTACCCGTTGGCAATCAGGATTCTTTGAGTAGGAATAACAGAAGAGAGGGAAAGAGGAAAAGAGACAGAAAGAAGAGAGAAAATAAAAAGGGATTGGGGAAAAAGGAGGAGCAGAGGGGAAGTTAGAAA
Organism: Carlito syrichta; assembly: GCF_000164805.1. Classification (NCBI taxonomy): domain Eukaryota; kingdom Metazoa; phylum Chordata; class Mammalia; order Primates; family Tarsiidae; genus Carlito; species Carlito syrichta. The sequence continues at coordinate 408,776 of NW_007247199.1, forward strand.
AATGACTGAAGTTTCCACTTGGCACCAGGCTCCAGGGTTTGCATCTAGATTAGTGAGGAATCTCAGGATGGGTGTAAGGGCTCAAGCTTGCAGAGGCTGTCATGGTGATTTATAGTTCGCTATCTCGGGGCCTGGCTGAGTGGTGAAGAATGAACTCTTAGAGGCTCCTTTCCCCAGACTGTAAAGTTAGGGCTTGAGGATGGGCTTTGGTGTCTCAGGGCTCACCTGAGGCTGCAGACTGCATGTGCCAATTACCTGGGGTCAAAGCACAAGAGCAGCTTGCTCTGGGGTGGGCTTTGCAGCCTCTGGATATTCAGCTGATCTTGCAAGAGCATGTCCCTGCAATGTCACAGTCAGGCTGATCAGCACAGGCCCATCCCCCTTCCCTTCCGGCAGTAAATCCAAGGATATTTTTCTAGCTTTAATTTATTTTTTAAAGTCGCTTTATGAGCCTGTTAATAAAAGGGAAACTTGCTCCTTGTCCAACTGTCACTCAGCCTCTGCTTGCCTCCTCTCGCCTGGGAAACTCGTTGGAAACAATGTTGGCTCCTTTCTCCCCGCACATAAAAAGGTTTATAGATCTCCAGTTCCCTACAACTCAGCCCAAAGTAGCTCTCACTTGACAGTCTTCAGAAACCAACGTTCTTCCCCACCTCTACTGAGCGCCAGCCCACACAAGGTCAGACTCCGCTCCAGGAAGCCACTGCTGTTTGAATCACACTGGCCAGGGCTGCCAGAAGGCTTCTCCTTCAGAGGACACCTCCATCTTGGAGAGAGAGGTTTTGAAATCTTTAATGGCAGTGACAAGAAGCTTACACTTGTCAAACAGACTCGACTCCCTGCTGAGCTGCAACTTTGGACTCTGATGTGAGAGAGCGGTTTGGGCTGTTTGTGGCCACTCCTCCTTCCCAGTTTGTTTCAGTAGAGGTTTATGGGAAGGATTGCCATTTTGCATTCAAGGTGGTTGCCTGGTGATCCTTCCCTGAGCCCTGTGACCCCAGTGGGCATGTCAACTATTCGTGGGATCTGCACATCCTCTGTGCAATTTCTATGCTTATGATGTGGGTTTGTGACTGATAGACTCATGTTATTTGGTGCTTTATTGAGTATCACAAAAAAGTAAATTTCTCAACTTCAACACTATTGACGTTTGGGGCCACATAAGTCTTTGTTGAAGGGGCTGTCCTGTGCATTGCAGGATGTTAGCAGCATCCCTGACTTCTACCCACTAGATGCTGCTAACATCCCCTCCTCCAGCTGTGACAATCAAAAATGTTCCCAGACATTGCCATATATCCCGGGGGCAGGGGATTACTCTTTGTTGAGAACCATTGGTCTAAAGCAGACATTCTTTATGGGAGTAAACATCACTCCCAAAGGGGTAAAATTGGTTCTCGCATGGTGAAAAACCTTATTCTTTTTATGCACAAAGCTCAGATCTGCAGACAGTACATATAGAGCTATTATAGTATATCTGTGGTGTTAAAATTTCATTGGAGATGGTGATTAGGACAGAATGTCTAAAACAGTCTCTTTTAGGGGGAGATTTTTAAAAAAAGAATGAAAAACACTGGATTAAAGAGATACATATTGAAGCAAGAGCAGGTTACTTGTTTTCTCTTTCTGGATAACTGCTTTCACCACTAAGATGAAAGTTTTGGTTCTGAACTCATTTGGTTTTGAACTCATGGAAGCTACATTATCTTTACCCCATGTGTCATGATCAGACACTATACAAATAACAGTGTCTATACATAAGTGTCTTCTGATGTCAGTGAGTTTCTTCATTGGCCAGATTTACCTTCTTCTAGATCAAGCTTGATGATTTCTGGCATCTTCTGTGGTGGGGAGGAAGGAAGCAGTAACTGATTGTCTGAAATGAGTCAGGCTATATGTGAGAACTTTACATCCAGTCCCTGTATCAACACTCTGAGGGGCAGTTACCACCATCACCATCCTACAGAGAGAGGGTAAGGAAGGTTTGCCATTGGCAAGTGGTGGTGGAGGTAGGATTTGAACCCAGTTTTGATTGTGCATTGTTGGGTATTTACACAGAGAAACGTGAGAGTATGACAGGGACATGAACACTCTGGTCCAGGTAACTTTTCTCCCTGGAAAATTACTGAAGTGTTTTTACTAAGAAAAACCAGTGCTTATGGTTCCAACAAACATGGTCATAAGAAATTGGATTTTATTTTTTTTTAAAAAATGACATTTTATTTTAACTTATTTTCAATTGACAAATAAGAATTGTATTTATTTATGGAGCACAGTGAAATGTATTTATACAAATATATATACTGTGTAATGATCAAATCGGTATTTAGCATTTCTATCATTTCATACATTTCAAATATTTTCTTGATTCAGCCAGGACTGGCTGACGTGCTGAGGCCATTTAGTTTAATTAAAAGGGATCTGATAGTATGTTTGATTCAATCTTTTTCATCCCTCAAAACACATTGTGTCTCCTGCATGCATAAAAATCTTCAGGGACGTGGTAGGCAGAATAATGGTCTTTCAAAGATGTTCATTTCCTAATTCGTAGAACCTGTAAATGTGTCACCTCGCAACTGGGACTTTTCAGATGTGATGAAGGATACAGTCCTAGAGATAGTGAGGCTATTCTGAATTTTCCCAGTGGGCTCAATCTAAATGCATGAGTTGCTGAAGGTGAAGAACCTTTCCTTGTTGGCTCAGAGAGATGAGAGAAAAGGAGGAGAGATTCAAAGCATGAGAGAAAATCAGCCTGCCATTGCTGGCTCTGAAGATGATAGGAAGGGACCGAGAACCAGGGAATGAGGGTGGCCTCTAGAAGGTGGGAATGGTCCTCCACAGATATCATCCAGAAAACGAGGACTTTGAAAACAGTGTACAATTGCAGTGAACTGAATTCTGCCAACAACCAGAATGATCAAGAACATGGATCCTCTCCTAGAGCCAGAAAGGAAAGGCATACCTGTTGGCATCTTGATTTTTGCCTGGGAAGACCTATATTAAACCTCTGCCCTTCAGAACTGTAAGATAATATGTCTGTATTACTTAAGCCACTAAGTTTGTGGTAATTTGTTACAGCAGCAATAGGAACCTCATCCCAGGGCTTTCAGTCACTTGATAAGGTTCAGAACATTGCATTGGACCTTTAAAGATCCTTGACACTCTTGCTTATCTTTTCAGGCTCATCTTCGCATATGCCCTGTGCTTCTGCCACAGGGTCTTCTGATGTGCTTTCCTAGAATGCAGGGGCTGGAGGTGCATCACCTGAGGTCAAATGCTATCTTTCTGAGCTACCATTTCCTCATCTATAAAATAAGGGATATTAATTGAATCTATCTCATGGAGCTGAATCAATGCATGTAAAGTTCTTAGCGTAGTGCCAGTACATACAAATAACTCAATAAAATATCATCACCACCACTATCATTGCCACCACCACCACCATCACCATCAACATCATCATCGCCATCATCATCCTACTACAACTTTGCAAAGGATCATCTATCTGTCTGGCACACTCTTCCTCCATATTGCTCCCTGGGTGAATGCATATTCTTCCTTTAAGACTTGAATGAACGGTGCAGATTAAATGAGATTATGCTCGCAAATTTCTCAGCATTCAGACAGGCACAGCTTAACAACTCAATATGTGCTTGTTAAATGAATAAATAAGGTCTGAGTGAGTGGGACTGAGTGATACTTTACTTTTCCCCTAGTTGTATGAATAGTTCATACTCATTATAAGATATTTGAATAAAATATGAAAATACTTAAATAAGTAAAATTTGCTTGGGACCCTGCTACCCTAAATTAACTACTGTTGTTTATTTGGTGATTCTCCTTTTATACAAATAGCAGAATATAGTGCTTCTGAGTCTAGATGATGGCATCAAGTTTCAGCTCTATCACTGACTCCACTTGCCCAAGTGCTTGCTTAAGTCTCTAACCCTCAGTTTCCTCATCTGTAGAGTGGGGATAAGAGTGGTACCTATGCCATGTAGTAGTTAGGAGATTAAATGAGTTCATATTTATAAAACACCTAAAATAGTGCCTGGCAATAATAAGCATTATGGAAATATGTATTGAATTTAAAAAGCATATTTTGCCCACTCCCTGCCACCCCAGTGGCAGGCTCTGTTGTGACTCCTTCCGTATCTTTCTCTTGGCCCATATAATCATGTACGGTTGTTGGTAATTGCTTGTTTTATAAAACTGTGGTTATATAACCATGCTATCAAACCTCTCTGCAACATGGCTTTTTTACTTATGATACATCTATTGTGGAACCTGCTCCACCAAGTTAATTGGTGTCAACAAGTGACTACATAATGATTCCACAGCAGAGATGTATGTCCTTTTATATAACCATTCCTCTATTAGTGGCCATTTTCTTTCTTTGCTGGAAGTTTCTGGGCATTAAAATGTTATATTGGAAAGTGGGGGAGGCCCACCTGACTAATTACACTTCCAAACTTGAGGAAGCTTTAGGGGCTGAACTATGGATCTGATGCATGCAGCAAGAGGTTCGTTTTGAGTTAAGTAACTACCTGAAATCACCCAACAGTTAGATAATTGACCTAATTTAATTTTCCTATGGAAGGACGACCGCTGGTGTGTCTGCCTGATCTATAGGTGTGTCACTGCATGTATTACAAACCAGTCGACTAAGTATGAAGCTATTATTACTAATTAAAATCACTTCCCTGCAGAGCTCTCACCTTCTCCACCTCACTAGCCCACCTGCCCACATTACCCAGGATTCACCCCTTCAGGAATGGTTAATGTGAGCCCAAAATCAATAGTGCAATTAACAATCAAGATTGGGCTTCCAGGCAACAGAGATCAGGATCAATAACTTATGTTCAGTGAAATTAAAGGCAGTTGTTAAGCCAACTGTTTAAAAGCTGCAGACACGAACTATGGGGATATCTGTCAAAACCCGTCGGGCTCTTTCTCTGGAGAGGCTGGGGAAGTACATCTTTCTTTGGTCTATCTTCCACACGGATGGGCACTTAATGAAGCAGGCATGTCCTCACCAATTTTTTTCTGAAATGAATTCCCTGGCCCCAGGACTGCCATGGGCATCTGAGCTGACTTGAGGGAGCTTCTTTCATCCAGCATGATGCAGCAGTAGCAGAGACTCAGAATCATCTCTCAGTGTCCTCTTCAACATCTTTTGGGAGGGTAGAGTGAGTGAAGTTTCTCTGCATCTTTGATTTGTGTGATCTTTTCAGCATTATATAATCATTCAGCCAACATTTAATGAGCACTCACCCTGTCTCCCTAAGCTTGACTTTTAAAACTTTTCAAGAGTTGAACCCTATTTATAGTTCTAGTGTTATTACTACTTGTATTAGTCAGGGTGGGCTAAATAGAAGTAGCAGATAGCCCAGACAAGCAATGAAGCCACACAACAGAAGTCTGTTTTCTGTTGTGTGATAGTGCTGGGTGGGGCATCAAGTTAGAAGGGCAGATCTTCTCTAAGTGAAGACTGAGGCTTTTCTACCTGTGGTTCCTCCATCTTCTAGTGTCTAATTACCATCTTTACCCAGCTGGTAGAAGGGGCAAGACAGCGAGGAGGTACCACATCATTTCTTAAACGCCTGGGCTCAGAGGGCAATTTAACATTCCGGCTTCCATTCCATGGCCTACATGTGACTCACCATCCTAGCTACAAGAAAGGTTGGGAAGTGTAGTCTATCTACGATGCCCAGAAAATAAAAAAGGAGTGGACAGATTTGGGGGATCAGTTAGCAGCGCCTGTGACATTATTATTACCTCCCTTTGTGGATGTCCATAATTTTACCTGCCTATCGTGTTTTCTCCTTTTATGATATCCCAAATTCTTTTTCCTTTAGAGGGCTCATTCCATCAGATGGGATAGTCCACACCTCCAGGCACAAGACTGTGCACGTGACCCAAACTGAGCCAATCATAGTTCCTCTTGGGATATTTCTGTTGGATCTATCCAAAAAGGCCACCTGTTTCCACTGGTAGCACTAAGTTGGTAGGATATGAATCTTTGGTTGTCAAGTGTAACAAATCTACAAATCTTTCCCAAGTGGTAGAGAAACTTTCCCAAGTGATAGAGAAACTTGTCTAGTTATATCTTCTAGTGTTTAGTAAAAAGACAGTCATTGACATGGACAATTAAAATAAAGGAAGTAATAATCACAATACTTAGGATTTGTTGAGTGCTTGCTATGTTCCAGACACTATTCAAAGTTTTATGTTTACTCACAGTAGCATTTTACAGATGATAAAATTGAGACACAAAAAGGGTATTAAATTTGCTCAAGGTCACCTCGATAGCAAGCAGCAGAGCTGGCATTTGGATCCAGGAAGTCAGGCTCCAATGTTCCTGCTCTTGGCCACAGGTGTCTACCTCTAAGAATGCTAATAAAGGATGCTCCTGTCTCTTGAGCTCCTTGAATTCAGGAAAAAGGCCTTATTATTATGATTTTCCCTCACACTTTGCTCCAGGGCCCCTAGGACTACACACAGTGATTCCACTTTACCAGTGTTATTGAGGAGATGTTCCAAAAGCCATTGAAGAAAACAAGGAATGCATCTTGATAGAAAGATTAGAAAAAGTGGATTGTCTTTCTTGACAACTTAAGCTTAACCACCTTGAAATCTTCAGGTTCAAGAAGAATGGGAATAGGGAGTGTCAAAATATGGCACTGCTTGCTTCTAAAGGGAACTGTGGTTGTGATATGTACATCCAGACCAAGCTTCCACTGGAGAAGTGAGGATCCAGCCAGGTGACACATCTCCTTTACATGTCAACCTTCCTGGAAATGGTTGGTAGCCATTTGATTAAACATGTGACTTAACACAACAAGAGGTAGCATGTATAAGATCTTTATATGTCTTCTATTATTTAGTCATCAAAATCTCCCTTCATGGTATGCATGATTATCCTTTCATGACTCTATGGTCAGTGATTGGAGATGTGGTTAGCATGCGATGGGTGCCGTAGTATCTACTGTGGCAATAATGCTGCAAAATACACAAACAAAAAGACCTCAGCGGTACACATAAACAAGGATTTAGTTCTCATGTATCTGGAGCCAGCTAGGAATCGGCTGGGTGGCTCTGCTGATCCTTGCTGGGGCTGGCTTGCCCATCTGAGGATCAGTCGGCCACGGGCTGATCTAGGCTGGCTTTGGCTTGGGCAACTGAAAGCCCATAAGTTGGTTCCACGTACCTCTCATCCTTCAGCAGGCTAGCCTAGGCATGTTCTCAAGTTGACAACAGAGTCATGAACACATTTCAAGACTCTGTTTCACATCACATTTGTTAATATCCTGTTAGGCAGAGCAGATTGCATGGCTGATCCTAGGGGAAAGGGATAGGGTGGGAGGGCCTTGCAAAATCGTGTGGCAAGACACAAAGAAGTGATACGTTTGAGGTGATGCATATGCCAGTTACTCTTATTTGGTTATCGCACATTGTGTAGACATATTGAAACATCACTCTGTATTCCTAACATATGTACAATCGTTACATGTCAACTGAAAATAAAAGGAAGGAAAAAAATTATGTGGCAAAGGGTGCTGCTATAGGAAGAGGTGAAGAATTGGCGTCATAATTGCCATTGACCAGAGTACCCAATAAATGTGTGTTGTGTAAACGAACACGTCTCTGAGAGGTTAGGAGGAGAGTGGAGGGTTGTACAATGATGAAAACGCTGCATTGTGCTTTGACTCAGGCAGAATTTTCCGAGTGGGTGTTTTTGGAGGCTGGTAGAACCTATCCCCTAAAGCCGTCCTCCTAACTGTCAGCTGAGGCCTGGCATTTCTTATCCTGGGACTAGAGCTATTCATGCCCCCAAACTACAGTAATATTAGACTGACAAAGCTTCTGTCCCTGGGAGAGAAGACATAGTGACTCTTACAAAGGAAACAGTGATTGGATTGAAATTCTCAACTGAGTCTTTCTTTTTCTTCTTACATGAAAGAAACCTTAAAAATTTTTAAGTTGTTTATGATGTATAAGATGGTAAGAGAATAAACAGCAACTAAGATGAAAAATCACTTACAGCCTATAGATAACAACTAGTATAACAAAATACAATTCAAGTGTATTTTCCTGTAAATGCTTTCCTTATTATAAAAACAGGGAGATGTCTTTGATACAAAACTTTGGCTTAAACATCTACCATAAACGTGCCACTCCATCATTAAAATCTCACTGCAAACATTATTTCCAGTTGCTGCAAAATGTTCCTTTTTGCAGGTAACACTGTAATTCATTTGACCAATCTACAACTGAGTATTTATGTTCTTTTCAACTTTTCATTCCTAGAAAGAATTCTGAGATTAATTATTTCTAATTTCATGTTTTTCATTGCAAACATGACAAAACTATCATATATAAAATCTTGAAAAAGTAACAAAAAATACCAACCATCTCATCGCCATCATAACCACTGCTGATATTTTTCTATATTTTCTTCTAGACTTTTCTCCCACATATCATTTTATGCTCACCTTTTCCTGACTACAAAAGTAATACAGAGGTTGCCAAAAAAGTATATACATTTTAAGAAAGGAGAAAATTGTTTCAAAATTGTAATACTCGACGTATACTGATAACAGAAGATGAGACAAGTCACGTTTGACTTCTGCAATGAAAAGAGGTGCTCAAAGTGGTTTCCATCAGCATCCAGATACTTCTGATTATGGTGAACTAAAAGTTGCTATAGACAACGTCTCTTAAAATATGTACCTTTTTTTGGCACCCCTGGTATAGGGTGACTTTCTGAAGATTTGAAAATACAGCAATAAGGAAGAAAAATCATCCATAATTCCACTGCCCAGAGGCAACCATTATTAACTCTTTGGTCCATTTTATCACATCATTATTATTAGTAGTAGTGACATTATTAATTATTTCTTATTCTTTTTATATTACTGAGATTGTGCTAAACCCGCAATTTTCATTTTCTTGTTTTGTTGAATGCTATGAGCATTTCTCCTTGTAATTAAAAGCTTTAAAAGATATTTTAAAGCATTACATATGACAATAAAATATTTTAATGACTGCACAATATCCCTTCAAATAGATGTATTATAATTAATTCAACACCCCCCACTGGGGGACAACTTTAGCTATCCCATGCTTTGTTGCAAGAGGCATATGTTTTGATCATAGTTCTGCTGATTTCTTTAGGGCAGGTGACTAGGAGTATAATTACTTGTCATGTACTGGATGTATACGAATATTTTAAAGATTTCCATATGCACGAATTTTTACACAGTTTCTAACAGAGTCCACCATGCTGTATCTTGTTTTTGACTTATCTTGTTAGCACAGCATTTCCTCCTAATCAGGGCTCTCCTTGAAGGAAGCGACAGTCTCATACATTTTGCATCCCCAGTCCAGTGCTTGGCACAAAACAGGTACAACTCTAACTTTAGAGGCAGATTAGTGTAGATGAGTGGTGGAAGCACCGATTGTGGATCCAGACAGCCTAAGTTTTAATCCAGGATGCATCATTTACTGGTAAGTTAACGAACCTCTCTGTCCTTTAGTTTTTGCATCTATTAAAGGTGGACCAAGGTAGTACCAACCTCATAGGGTTTTTGTGAGGATTATGTACCCAGCTCCTAGAATGTGCTAAGCTTTCTGTTAATGCAAACTTCATTCACTCTTTTTTGAATTTCAAGGGACAGTATGTTGGTTAAAAGCATGTACCTTTGGAATTATACAGCCCTATATTTTGAGCCACTTCTTTCTGTGACACCTTCTGATGTGCTCTAACCTACAAGCCTCCATCTTGTCATGGGCAAAATGGATCAATAAGCATACCCACTTTATGGAGTTGCTGTGGGGATGATCCAAAGCATGGTAAGCAAAACATTCGACTTGGTGCCTGGCAGCTAGAAAATATTTAATACATGTGAGCCACCACAATTACTCTAAAGGGAATATAGCCTTACTGTAATGTATTCTGATTCCATTCTCAGAGATGAGCAGCATTAGCAATTTGATGTGTCCTTCTAGATTTTTTTTTTCTTTTAAATGTCTTTGTTTATTTAGTCATAAACATCTACACATGTTAGGCACAGTTTTTGTTGCACATGTTTTTCCTTGCTCCCTTTTTGACCTGCTGGTGGCCTGTAGGGTCTTCCTTTTATTTCTGATCTGGAAGCAGGTCCTGGTAGGAGGATGAGAGGAGATGAGGAGGGCGCTTTTCATCTGCTTGTTGGTGACATTGCCTTGGGACAAGATGGGGTGTTTAGAGGCAGAGGGTTGGAGAGATCACCACGAGCTGCACATAGCTTCCTGTGCCATCTGGTTCACTTGTGTGCATTTTGCTCTTCTGGGCAGAGACTTCAGGGGAGACACCTGTGCCCCTGATTAACTGCCACTACTAGTTTTTTTAAAATTAAAAAATTTAAAATGATCTAATTCCTGTCACTTTTCCTTGTCCTTCTCTTTCTGTTCCATCAGCCTAGGGTGCTTTTCTCATGGCAAACTTTTTCTAGTTATTTATAGAGTTCATCTTAAATGTTACTACCTCACAGATCTTTCTTAAAAAATTTATCTAAAGTGAGTATCTCCCGCCTTCAATTATTCCCTCTATCCCTCTGTACCTTATTAACATTTCTGACAGTCTGAATTAATTATTGAATGTGCAAATTTGGTTAATTACTCTTTGGTTGCTTCCATCTCTTCAAATCTCAGCTTCATAGTACAGGAATTCTGTCTCTTTCTACCCTTAAGGCATCAGCATCCTCTAATACAGGAACAGCACCTAGCAGATACCCAATAAATATTTATTCAATGAGTGCATGGATCACAGTGCAACCATAAACATAGGGATATGCAATTTAAAGCAAGAGTTGCTATTCCCAATATTCTACCTACCAGTCCTACCAGGACCTGCTTCCAGATCAGAAATAAAAGGAAAAACCTACAGGCCACCAGCAGGTCAAAAAGGGAGCAAGGAAAAACATGTGCAACAAAAACTGTGCCTAACATGTGTAGATGTTTATGACTAAATAAACAAAGACATTTAAAAGAAAAAAAAACATCTAGAAGGACACATCAAATTGCTAATGCTGCTCATCTCTGAGAATGGAATCAGAATACATTACAGCAAGGCTATATTCCCTTTAGAGTAATTGTGGTGGCTCACAGAAAACTTGAGGTTCAGAAAAGTTAAACGAGTTTAAAAAAATTTTATAAAGAGGAAACTTAGCTTATGTTTTTCTTATTTTGCTTTTTAATTAATTATTATTATTTTTTAACTTTAAAATTTTTTATTTTAAAACTGTGGGGTACAATTCGGGATTAGGTATATAAATATTCATTATGCAGGTACCCTTGTTGATGAGGTGTGCCCCCCTTGCCCAGGCAGATTCCCACTATTGCCAATCCCACCTCCTTTCCCCTCCACCCCCCGGTGGTTTCCCGCTACTGTCAATCTTTTTCTTATAGTATTACAATAGCTGTTCAAGGTCCACTTATGAGTGAGAGCATGTGACACTCAGCTCTTTGTTTCTGTGAAAGATCACTCAGTATTATAGACTCTAAGTCCATCCAGGTTGCTGTGAAGTTCATGATTTTGTTCTTCTTTATGGCTGCATAATATTCCATTGTGTATATGTACCACATTTTTTAAAAGCCAGTCCTCCTTTGATGGGCAGCGCAGTTGGTTCCATGTTCTTACTATTGTGAACAGTGCTGCGATAAACATATGTGTGCAGGTATCTTTTTTTATAGAGTGATTTGAGTTCTTCTGGGTATATTCCCAGTGGGGGGATTGTGGGGTCATATGGCAGTTTGATTTTTAGAACTTTTAGGAATCGCCACATTGTTTTCCACAGGGGTTGTACTAGTTTACACTCCCACCAACAGTGTAGAAGTGTTCCCTTTTCACCACATCCTCTCCAGCACCTGGTATTTTTTGAGTTATTGATGACAGCCATTCTGACTGGAGTTAGGTGGTATCTCAGTATAGCTTTAATTTGCATTTCTTTGATGACTAGTGAGGCTGAACATTTTTTCATATATCTATTGGTTGCTTGTACATCTTCTTTTGAGAAGTGTCTATTCGTGTCTTTTGCCCACTTTGTAATGGGGCTGCTTGTTTTTTTCTTTTCAGCATGTTTGAGTTCCTTAGATCCTAGATGTTAGGCCTTTGTCAGACATACAGTTGGAAAATATTTTTTCCCAGTCTGTGGGCTGTCTTTCCGCTCTCTTGATGGTTTCTTTGGCTTTGCAGAAGCTTGCGTTTGATGAGATCCCACTTGTCTATCTTATGTCTTATGGTATGGGCACTTGGGGTTTTGATCAGGAATTGGTTGTCAGTTCCAATTTTCATAAGGGTGTCTCCTGCATTTTCTAAGGTTCTTATAGTTTGAGGGTTTTACGTTTAGGTCTCTGATCCATTTAGAGTTGATTTTTGTGTATGGGGATAGGTAGAAGTTCTGTTTCAATCTTCTGCATGTGGTCAGCCAGTCTTCCCAGCACCATTTACTGAATAGTTTCTCCTCTTCCTGGTGGTTTGTTGTGGAGGCTTTGTTGAAGATGAGTTGGTTGAGAAATTGAGGTTTTGCTTCTGGAATCTCAATTCTATTCCATTGGTCTATATGCCTGTTCTTATACCTAGTTAATTATTATTATTATTTTTGGAAAAAGGAGCATCCACTCATGATTCAAAAGGCATTTTAAAAGGTGTACATCAAGAAGTTTCACAGGTAGTGTTAGGTCTCTAACTTTTCTCTTCTTTCTCAAAGTTACTTTCAAAGCTACTTTAGGTTTTTTGCCTGTCCTTGTAAATTTAGCATCTGTTTTTCAGTTCTTATAAACAAGTTGGGATTGTGTTGAACCTATAGATCAATTGAGGGAAAATGGACATCTTAGCTTATTTCCATCAATTAGCAAGGTTTTATCTCTTTATCTGAATCTTCTTTAATGTCTCTCAGTAATGTTTTGCAGATTTTCAGTGTAAATGTGTTCTATATCATTTGTTAAATTTACCTCTAAGTATTTACCTCTAACATTTTTGATGCTATGGTAAATAGTATTTATTGGAAAACTACAATTTCCAACTGTTTCTTTAGTAGGGAGATACAATTGATTTTTGCATACTGATTTGTGTAATTATATATATTTTTATCTAAGTTGTCAAATTTGGCATAAAATTGTCCGTAATATTTTCTTATTATCATTTTAATATTTGTAGTCATGTCACCTCTCTCATCTCTAACATTTGTAATTTATGCCTTCTATCTTTTTTGCAAGTCTGGCTAGAGGTTCACCAATTTTAGTTTTTGTCAAAGAAGCAGCTTTTGGTTTCATTAATTTTCTCTATTAATAATTTTTCTGTGTTGTACTTCATTCATTTCCACTTTGATCTTTCTAATTTATTTTCTTTTTCTGCTGACTTTGGATTGAATTTTCTCTCTCTTTTTTTCTGGTATCTTAAGGCAGAAGCTGAGGTCATTGATTTGAGACCTTTCTTCTTTTCTAGTATAGATATTTAGACAATGCATTTTTCTCTAAGTACTGCTTTAGTTAATTTTGATATGTGTTTTCCCTTTACTTCAAAATGATTTCCAGCTTTCTTTTTTATTTTTAATTTGACCCTTGGGCTATTTAGACATTTATTTAGTTTCCAAATATTTTGGTGTTGTCTTTCTTTCTGGATATCTTTAGTTTATTGATTTGCAGTTTAGTTCTACTGAGTTCAGATATACTTTGAATGACTTAATTTTTTTCAAATTTACTGAGCTATGTTTATGATCTATAAAATTGTTTATTTTGGTGAATGTCCCATTACACTTTAGAAAAATGTGTATTCTCCTGTTGTTCAGTGAGTTGTTCTATAAATGTCAATTAGGTTAAGTAAGCTGTGAGTGTTGCTTAAGTATCTTATATGCTTGTTGATTTTGGTTTACTTTGTCAATTACTGAGAAAGGGGTATTTAAAATTTCTGAATAAAATTGTGAATTTGTCTATTTCTCCTAGAAGTTTTATTATTTTTGGCTTTATGTATTTTGAAACTCTGTTTTTAGGTGCATAGATGTTTAGGATTGTCATGTCCTTTAGATGATTTGACTCCTTTATTATAATGAAATGACTTCCTTCTCCTCTGTTGATTTTTTTACTTTAAAATCTACTGTGTCTGATATTAATATAAGCCATTCCATCAATTTACTTTAAACCTATTTGTGTCCTTATGTTTAAAGTGTCTTTCTTGTAGGCAGCATATAGTTGAGTATTGCTTTTTGTCTAATCTGAAAATATGTCTTTTCATGTTTAGCCCATTTAAATTTAATGTGACTATTGATAGAATTAGATGTGAGTCTTCTACTTAGCTGTTTGTTTTCTATCTAGCTCATCTGTTCTCCCGTTCTCTTTTCCTGACTTCTTTTGAATAATTGAAATTTTAAACTTTTTATGATTTAATTTTATCTTTCTTATTGACTGATTAGCTCTAATTATTTTGTTTTGCTATTTTAGTGGTTGTTTTAGAGTCTGCAGCACAGTCTATCTTCAAATGATACCACTTAATGTGTAGGTCCCTTCTGGCATTTACACTATATTTACCATATCATTTGCTATATATGTATATCCTAAACTTCAAACATTTTTTATTGGTTAAAAGTCAATTATCTTTCAAAAATATTTAAATAATAAGAGAAAAATGTGTATATTTACTTCTAGTGTTCACCATTCCTTTGAACAGATTCACATTTCCACCTAGTATAATTTTCCTTCCTCCCAAAGGAACTTCTTTTAATAATTCTTGAAGTGCAGCTCTGCTGGAGATAAATTTTTCAGAATTTTTTGTGTGCAATTATCTTTGTTTTGCCTTTATCTTGAAAATATTTTTTGAAAAGTTTCTAGATATAGAATTTTAGCTGAACTTTTTTTTCCTTTCACCGTTTAAAAGATGTTGCTCTACTGTCTTTTGGTTTGCATGTTTTTGAAGAGAAATCTGTCTTCATACTTATCTTTGTTCCTCTTTATGTAACATGTCATTTAGCTCTAACTCCTTTTAGATTTTTTAAAAATTACTGATTTTGAGGAATTTGATTGTGATGTGTTTTGTTGTAGTTTCTTCCTTTTTTTTTTTTTTGGTGTATGTACCAAAAAAAAAAGTTTGTTGAACTTCTTGAATCTGTGAGTTTATAGTTTTAATTAGATTTGTAAACTTTTTGGTCACTATTTTTTCAAAGATGTCTCTTCTCATCTTCTCTTCTTTGGGTCTTTCAAGTATACATATATCAGTTTGTTGCCATTATTTCACAGCTCTGATGCTGTTTTCCATTTGTAATTTTTTTCTCTTTGTATTTTATGCAGGAGAATTTCCATTGCTTTTTGAGTTCACTTCCTTTCTTTTGGAATATCTTATCTTTGGCTCATCCCACCTGGTGTGTATGTCATTGCAGTTATTGTGGCTCTCATCTCTAGAAGCTCTGTTTGGGTCTTCAAAAATATATTCCAGGTTTTGACTCAACTTTATGAATATATAAAATACAGTCGCAATAGCTCTTTTTTATGCCTTTGCTTTCTAATTCTAACATCAGTGTCTATTCTGGGCCAGTTTCAATTGATTATTTTTCTCCTGATGGGCATTATTTTCCTTCTCTTTTTTGTCTGCCTGATTATCTTTGATAGAATACCAGACATTGTTGACTACTGGATATTATTGTGTTCCTATAACTTTGAGATTTTTTTTTTCAAAAATGCAGTTGTTTTTTGGAAAAACATTGGTTTTTGGATCTTGCTTTTAAAATTTGTTAGATGATATCAGCATAGCGTTGAGTGTAGGGCTGACTCCCCACTAGTGAGGCAAGATCCTTTGATTACAGGTTTTTAATCTGGCATGTAGAATCAGACACTGTACTTAATGTGAATGTCTGCTACTATTCTTTTTAATTTGTCATATGGTCTGTCTTTGGCCTTGGGAAGTTTCTCATGCATAAGTTCCAATCAGTACTTTGCTGAATACTCAAGGAAGACCTTTGGTAAATCCTCAGGTTTCTCTTTCTGTGAGTTCTCTCCTTTCCTGTACTTTGTTTTGTAAACCCTAGTTGCTTTGGTCTCCTGGGAACTTAACTCCTCAACTCGGGAAGTCTACTGGGCTCCTCTTGGATTTCCTTACTGGTATTGTGATCTGGGACCTTCCTCAAGGTGAATGCTTGGGAAGTCCTAGGGCTTACCTCATTTGTTTCCAATTTCTCAGGGATCACTGTCCTTTGTGGCCTGATGTTCAGTGTCCTGAACATCATTGTTTCACATATTTGGTCTTTTTTTTCCTTAGTTGCTTTGGATAGAAGGGTGAGTCAAATCTGTGTTACTCCATCTTGGATGGAAGCAGACATCCCCTAGAGCCTAAATAATTTTCTCAAGCCACACAATTAATTTGTGTTAGAGCTTGGAATAATATCTCAGTTTACTATCTCATAGTACAGTTCTTGTTCTGTTGTTACTGGAGATTTCTGCTCATGAGAATACTAAGTAATATTTTTAAATTCATATTTTTAGAGAAAATGACCGGAAAAAAATTTTGTTTTGGAAGAAAATGTATTCTATTCCCTTTTGTAAGTATGAGACACTGTGAATAGTAAGGGGTGAGCAAGATATCAATGTGGTAATTTTATCAATCTCAGATTTGAGAGCTCTCTAAAACACTTAAGAAAATATGCTGCATTGTTAGTTGCCATTTCATGTCCTACATTGCACCATTCTTTTCATAATTGGGTTCTTAAAATACATGCTTGATGAACAATCAGCTCCATCTCCCACTTTCAATTATATTTACTGTATAGCACTTCCCAAAGGAACTATTAAAAGCACACACACTCCTTAGCTTCATCAGGTATTTTTACAAAATAAAATCGATATCTCTTTCCCCCAAGATTTTTCACTTAGGGATAAGAGTCCTAAGAAAAGCATGGCAGAGGCAATAACAGAGAGTTTGCTAAGCCATCTAAGAGTGATAAAAATTTTTCCCCTTTTAATGAATTTTCTCCTAAACAGAAACTGACTTTGTTGAGTTTGAGTTAAAATTTGAAAACATCTTCTGCTGAAGGATTCATTGCTCACTTTCAAATGCATCATCTCAGGATATGCCCACAGGAAAATGTATAGCGTTAATGATTATTTAAACTTTTTTTCCTTTAATAAGAGTCTTAGACTTTTAACTTGCAAAGTGATCCTCATCTAATGCAATGTTTCTCAAGTCTGTCTTCATATTGGAATCACCTGAGAGTCTTTAAAAGCTGTCAATGCCAAAAGCCCCTACTCAGGTCAATTAAATCAGTATATCTGGGCGTAGAGCCTGGGCATCTGTATATTTTAAAACTCCCCTTGTGATTTGAGTTTGCAACCAGGATTGAAAAATCACTGATGTAGTGAAAAAGTCCTTGTTTTACAGATGAGAAAGTGAAAGCTCAGAAGGGGTAGGAAATTGCCTAATATTATGTTGTGAAAGGGACATGCTATGCAAGTCCACACTCCTTTCCCCGCACACAAGGCACTGTAATGGGTGCTCCAAAGGCATTTTCTTATTTGGCCCTTATAATTACCTACCGAGATTTTTATTGATATTTATAGGTTTATAAATCCATTTTATAGTCAAGGAACCAGAGGCTTACAAATGCTGAAAACCTTATCCAAAGTCATATTGCTAGAAATGTGCACACAAATCTGCTTTCTGATCTTTAGCATAATACTTTTTTTCATTCAACTTCTCTGTGTGTATTGTGTTGTAACTCTACCCATCATGCTTAGATAGTGATTCACCAATCAACGGCTGGAGTCTCTGATAGTCCCTCTTCGTAGTAGGTGCCTGATGTTTGTTAAATAAACAAATAAGGGCAAGTTATATCCATCAGAATTGTTGATCTCAAATAAAATAAAACCTAAATCCAATAGACGTAAACAAGAAAGGAGCACATTAGTTTACACCATTTTCAAGTATTAGTCTGCTGAATCTAGGTGCTCCGATCCTATGGTAAGGAGTCTTATTCATCCTCATTCCTTGTTTTTGTTTTCCTCTGGGTTGGCTATGGGCTTGTGAATGATATCATGTGCTCCAATTGGCTTAGTGTGAGTCATGTGCTTCCTCTTAAATAAATCTTTGTGCGGAAGTGAAAGCAATCGTCTCATTGGGCAGGCATGGATCTCCTGATAGCCTCTGGAGCCACAGAGATGGTGGTATCATGTCCACGGAGCCACATGGACCCAAGAGGCGGAGGAGGGATCTTTTCTTAAAAAGTAGGGTGGGGACGCTGTTAACAGAAGCAAATAGATTCTGGAGAGACGAACAATGACTGCCCAAGACATTGGACTAGGAGGGTTCTGACTGACGAAGCTTTGACAACTGTCTCTTCAGAGGGTTGACTTGTCAGCCCAGACAATAGTAAGCCCTCATCTTTTCCCAACCTACCTGCCCAAGACATGGGAAATCCACCTCTCCCAGGACCCACAGAAACACTTTATCAGGTATAGAATGCCATCTACATTAATCCACATGCCAGTCACCCTCTCCTTTCTGTGCTGAGACAGAGATAAGAAGCCACAGGGAGACTGTTTTCTGATGTGGTTTCAAGCACGACAAGAACAAGGTTTGCTAAAGGCATGTGTGTGTCTGTGTGTTTGTGGGAGTGTGTGTGATATGGGGGTGGGGCCCAAGCTTATCCTTGGTATTATAAGTGTCAGGCTCCTCAGGCTTCCTCTGGGGAGAAGCAAAAGATTCTGAGGGCTGAGTGCATCTTATAAGCCTAGCAAAGAAATTCTACTGACTCTGAGCTTGAAGCCACAGCCTATTCTGTCAGATGAGCAAACTGGGGCCAGTTTTCTCAAGGCTAATCATGTCTTATGAGGCTTTGTGAACTCTCATAATGAAAGGTGTAGTGCTTATGTGTGTGTGTAGGTTTCCACATCCCTATCAAATCAGGATTGTTTGAGGCTCTATCGAGTAAAATATAAGGAAATCAGTGAATCCTCTCTATTTCCTCCATGACTTGCTGGGAAATTTGCTGATTCATATCGATCTTAGAAAACAATGAGAGAGAGAGAGAGAGAGATAAATTGGGGTTGACTTCTGAGGACTCAGTAGGAACTTGGGAGCATTCAATGATACAATTACTCTGACCATTGGATGAGTAACAGCAACTTCATCATTTATTGCTCCGATGATGAAAGTGCATAGTAGCTAGAAGAGTTTTTTGAGGCACCATTTTAAGAAAGACGAACAGTGAGTGTCGTGACAGTGCTGTTTCAGGTTGAAGCACCAGAAGGCTGGGCCTTATAGACGCAGGCTGGAGCTGGAAGGAATTCTCCCTTAGGAATTAGAACGTAGTAATCTAGGGAGACAGTGATAGAAAACAGGTAAGTGAACAAGAGGTGTTGAGGATATTTAGCTCATGGTCATGGAGTATTCCAGAAGATAAGAAAAGCAAGAGGGCAAAGCATTTAGATAATCAGAAGATGAAGCATATAAAGATGTTGGTGGTGGGGGAGTGAGATTTATGTACAAAAGTGTTCAGCATGGTTAACGACAACAGTATGAAAAATGGAAATAATTACTTCCCAACTATATAACAACAGAGAATTAAATCAATTATGTTTCATTCATTTATATCTGTGGTGTAGCTATCACTAATGATAATTTGAAGAATTTGCAATAAAATGAAGAATACACAGTTGCCTGTGGTCTCATTTGTACTGTTGGTTCCATTTTATGGCTCCACCATTTTCTTCTTACCTTCTCATGCACATAGTAAAACATAGTTTTTATGCTTATGAAGTCAATACTGTTGCATTGTAAATTTCAGAAAGCATAGGAAAGAGCTATTTTAAAGGGTACCTGATCACAAACCAGGTGAAGTGGGGACCAAAGGGAGGCCCAAACTTTACCTATACGATGACCATTTGTATGCCTAATCCTGAATTGTACCATACATCCTTACAATAAAAAAAGTATTATTTTAAAAATGAACCACAATTCTAGGTAAGAAAGCACACACAACTCAGTGGCATATAATAATAATAAACTGTTTATTGCTCATGCATCTACAGGTTTTCTTGGTAGGTATTCTTCTCCATATGTGCCATTTTTGAATTCTGTGCAGAAGGATCAATAGACATAGTAATATGTTCTTCCCTTGATGAATCTCTGGGGTATAACAGAACAATCCCAACAAAGTAAGTATATTTCGAGCCTCTATTTGCATTATGTGCTGTTAATATCCCTTTAGCCAAAGCAAGCTACATGGCCAATCCCAAAGTCAAGGTTGTGTAGGGGGTTTATATCTATCCATTATGTTAAGGATGTGGATATATAATATATTATAGGGAAGCATTAAGACAGACCAGACCAGTAATTCAAGCACTAAGATATTGCAAACTTATGTTTTATGCCCTTTTGTAACCCACTCATATACTTTTTGGAACAAGTAGATCATAATATACCTAAATGCGCAAGGAAAGAAAAGGAAATAAGCATACCAAAATCCTAACAACAGTTGTCTCAGAGAGGTGGGATGACAGATGGTTTTTATTTTCTTCTTTGTCTCTTTGATTTCTCTAAGTTTTCTAAGATGAGTAGGTGTTATTTTTTAAAGTCAGACAATAAACCTATACCCACATAATTCATTATTTACTTAAAAAAAGGTTGTGTAGGAAAGTAGTTAGGGAGAGAAATAAGCAGTTATTTCAGAGAAAATTCAGAGGAAGATATTGGTTCTAGGGGAAGGTGAGATCAATATATATTATTAGGTTCACTAATGTAAGAGGGATTGGGGATATGAGGCAGGTTGACTCAGAAAAAAGTGTTCTAATCCAGAGGAATAAGGCAATAGCACAGTTCTGACTGGGGAGTCAGATCAGAACTGAATTTGTGAAGCCAGGTCTGCTCATTAGAAATGGGTGCCAAAGGGTCAGAACGAGTCTACCAAAAAGACAAACTGCTCAGCCTCAGTACTGAGCCGGGATCCCTGACATTCTTCTTACCTCAGGTGAGAATTAGGTCTAGAATGAAAGGTGGGCTGAACATGGAGGTGGAACAAAGGAACTTTAGTTGTGAGCAAAGTAGGAAGAAGCTGAGCAAGACCTGTGAGATACCTGTTAACAAGTAGAGTGCAACCAGACCAGTAGTTCTTCAACTTTATCATATATCGTAATTACCTGGAGAGGTGTGAACATGCAGATTACTTAGGCCTACCTCCAGAAATTCTGATTTGATAAGTCTGAGATGAGACCTGAGAACTTGCATTTCAAGTAAGTTCCCAGGTGATGTTGATGCTGCTGGTCCAGGGACCACACTTTGAGAACCACCACACCAAGGCAGCCATTCTCAACTTTCCTGCAGATTGTATAACCTGGAGAGATTTACAATATCCTGATGCTTAGGCTGCACCCCAGACCAATTAAACCAGAATCTAGGGGTGGGACGCAGTCATCAGTATTTTTCTTTAAAGCTCCCATGGTGAATACAATGTGCAGCCAAGGTTGAAAACTGCTGCTCTAAGGAGAATTAATTTAATCTATTTAACTACTGAATACATTGGCAGCAGGTACTAAATTAGCTCATATCAACCACTACCCCTTTCTCTGTGGATCAAGGAGTTGAAATCATGCCTGTGAAAGTCTCCAGGAAGAGTAAAGCTTAAAACTTGGATCTCAACTACCTTTCTGGATCCCAAGGAAATTAGGCAAATCTCTTGACAGAAACATGTAGAAACCTAACTTGGATATGTCCCCATTGGAGAGGGATGAAGGACATGGTCAGATGCAGGAAACTTTTGTTAAAAAGCAAAGTTGTGAAAGATGCTGTGATCTTTAAAACCTCATAACATGTGCTTTGGAGGTGGAAGGATGTTGTCAGCCTTCTGAGTCGTCTCTGCAGGTCTTCAAATTTGACACGGAAGGAGTCAAAGCTATGCCATATGAGATACTTGTAGAGCTATATAGGTTGAATCTCTCTCTCTCTCTCTCCCCCCTGCACTTCTCTCGCCTTTCTATGAGATTCTCTTGCTTCGAACAAGATATCTGACAAGTCCCATTTCTCTGGAGTGTTTTTTAGCTGAATTGGCAACCAGCTCTTTCCAATGAGGCATTAGTTTAAAGCATACTTCTTCCCTTGGTAAAGTACACCCTAGAAACCAAAAAACTTGTAGTGCAAGAAATGGCTCTTGATTGGTGACAACACAGGCTTGAGGATGAAAGAGGAATTATTTTCAAAGATTTTGTTATTGACTCAATTGTGTTCTACCCCCAGTTAAAAATCACATGTTTAAGTCCTAACCCCCAGTACTTCAGACTGTGACTATAGCTGGAGATAAGGTATTTTATTATTTTATTTTATTTTAGAAATGGGCTATGTTGGCTAACACAAACTCCTGACCTTAAGTGATCTTCCTACCTTGACCTCCCAAAGTGCTGGGGTTACAGGCATTAGCCACCATGCCTGGCCTGAAGATAAGGTCTTTAAAGAGGTAATTAAGGTAAAATGAGGCCATATGGGTGGACTCTAATTCAATCAAACTGATGCTTTTTTCTAAGAAGAGATTAGGAGCCAGATACGCAGAGGGAAGACTGTCAGAAAACACAGAGAGAATACAGACATCTACAAGCCAAGGAGATAGGTCTTAGAAAAACCCAACCCTGCCAACACTTTGATCTCAGACTTCTAGCCTGCAAAATTTGAGAAAATAAATGTCTATTGTTTAAGCCACCCAGCCTGTGATACTTTGTTATGGCAGCCCCAGCAAATGAATACAGATATTAATGGATGATTTGTTGAGAAGAGATTTAAGTTATCTTCTGGAGGACTGAACCAGACAAGTGTAAATTACAGATAGGTGGGTTAGGCTTAAAATAAATTTAATTAAACATTCTTGACTGGCTGCTACCAACAATGATACTATCCTCCCTATGTATTGTGTGTCTCTCCTTCTGAGTGAAGAGTCGTGCTTTGTAATGAGAGTAAATTTTTTTTTCAGAGGTTGGGAGGGCCAATGTATGGAAAAGATGACTGGAAAGGGATACGATGATGTTTATTCTTTGCTGAGTGCTCTGAGCTTATTTTGAGCCACTGAGGAAAGAAGACTTTAGATGTAGAAGTTGAAACATAATAAGAGAGACTTGATGTGATGGATTTTAAGTACTTTTTTGGCACAATGCCTTGAACATATAAACACTTTAAAATGGTAAGAGTCAGCTTGTTCTCTACCTACTTCTCTTCCTCTATCTTTGTAGTAGACATTTTTCTGTGGGTTGACAAGAGTTGCCCTTCCCCAGGAAACTTCCCATCCTCATTTATCACAAGGGCAGATTTCAACAGCTGTGGTGATACCATGTGATCTGAGCCCTCTGGCTGAAGCTGATTGGACCAAGAGTGTTCACATGATCCAAACTGGACCAATCATGGTTTTTCCCAGGGAATTTGGAATTGGACCTAAAATATTTCAGCTTGTACTAAGCTGGTCTGTAGAAACTTGGGAGCTGAGGTATACCCATTTTTAATTTCTCTGTTTTTTCCATGTGTTCTGCAGATTTGCAGGGAGAGAATAACACTCAATATTGGACAGCAGTATAGGTGAAAGTGGAAGGACACTGGTCACCAATGGTTTCCATTTGCCAACTGTTTCCTGCAGTCTAACTATATTTCTGCCCTTTGATCCTATGACAGACCCCAGAGTACTTGCAATACAACAAATTCCCATCTGACTTAAGTCCTTCCATGATGATTGCTTACTGACCATTGGTATATTTTGCTGCAATAGGTATAACCATCACTTGTTCATCTTTTTTTTCCTGCACCAGTGACAGAAACTAGATTACTGTTACTTGCAACAAAAGAGTACTGACTTACAACCTGTCTGTAACATCTTGACCAGAATGAGATGATATCCACCCATTTCCAGAAATGCTACATTTTCTGCTTTAACCATTGAGCACTGGCCAGAGTTTTGTAGAGTAGTTAAAGAATCTCATGTGTCCTTAGCTAAGGAATGGAGAAAACTAGGGGTTCCTTTTTAAAAAAGGGAATTCTGAGTGCCCTTGGAGTCACAGACTCAGTTTCCAATCCAGACTGAAAGTAAATGTCACTTGAGTTGACCTAAGAGGCTGTTTAGGTTTGATTAATCATTTATTCCAATCTGTAAAGTTTAATATGCAACCTAAATCTACAGTTGGATACTCCTAAACTTTAATTCATCCTGGTGGCCAATTAGTAATTTCCTGGTAGAAACACTTTTTGGGTGGCTGACTTACACATAATGAATTAAAGAGATTCACATATTCATTGGGTTAACTGGTCCTGGTTCTAATATCTAAAATGTGGCTGTGCTGTGGAAATAGAATGAGATGACACACATACAGAACTTAGCATGGTGCCTGGCAAATGGTAAGATTCCACTACACATTACAAACTTTTATTATCATTATCTTGGCTCTTATTAGGTAAGACCAGAAGAAAGACATCCCAGGTTAACAGGTCAGCCTCCACAGATCATTCTTCCCCATTCTCTTGATGACAAGATGAACCATGGATGATTGATAGATGTATTAAGTTCATAGATTTTGTTTGTCCCTTTCTGAAGCTGAGAATTAACTGAACCCACTAGTTGGAACTTGACATGTGGTTTTGTATCTCCTTGCCTTGGATAGTGGCCATATATTTAAGCCTTCTGGCCAAATAATCTTTCAAGGCCAGTTGTACAGCTGCTCCCTGTTTAGCTGAATCAGCTATTATTTCCCAAGAAGTGCAGATGGATATCTGCCAAGGTTGATGGATATGTAAGAAAAGTGTGCTTGAATCCGGGTATGTCTGTCTCAATTTGTTTATCTCTGTACCTGTGTGTGTGAGAAAGAGTATGTGTGTTTTCCTTTCTCTCTGTCTTTCTCATTTCCATTTGGTGGGCTCATGAATATCATCTGAGTATGTCTGTGTCCATGTGTATATGTTTATGTGTGTGAGATCCTTTGTATACTTATGATAATCACATCAAACTTGAGAAAATAAAGCCTCTATCCAAAAAGGAAAAAATAGCCTACTCCCTACTTCTCCTTTAAGAAACTCATTTATATTACACCTTCCTCCCTTTTTAAAGACTAAAGTAGTTACTTCTAGGCTGGTATAGTGATTTCTAAATGACCCTAGTACTTTCCTTAAAGTTCTTTTAGAGGAATATACTGAATCTATACATTCTAGGGCTTCCCTTATAGCCAAAGATAAAACACCTTGATCAAGCTTCCCTAAAAACACACATCACAACAATTAACAGATATCGCCAGGGGCAGGCTCCTTGTTCAACATCTGCTCCTTTATTACTAATGGCACCAGCAGAATATATTACAGGGAGTGTGTCCGTGGGTTCCTGCTGGTCTCCAAGGGTGCATGGAGATTTCTGCTGGGCCTGCTCACTTTTCTAATGAGCTGCATTAACACGCCATATTGAATTGTGAATTCCCTCCCTATTCTGGAAAAACCTTAAAGGCTAGGGTTGTTATGGAGGGGACTTAGTCTCTGTCTTCAAGGATCTTGTTTTCACAAAAGCCATCAAGAAAAGAAATAATGACAAGTTATAGGAGCTCTATGTCTTGAGAAATCACTGTATGCAGTTATTGTTTTTAGGCATTTCATTTAAATCAGTTCTGCAGGGAGGCATAATTATTTGCATTCTGAAGCCAGGAAAGCTGAGGCAAAGAGAGTTCAAGTATGTAGCTCAAAGTCACATAGGTAATAAGTTCCCACCCCCTTGTTTTGGGAATGACCTTGTCCTTCTGAACTAAGGATAGGGCATGTAATACAGTCCAAATCAATCATAGGACTCATCTTCTGAGCAATCATAATTGCTCTTGGGTGGACACTGACCCAGCATGTCCAATTAGAATCCATCCCCTAGATTGAGGTTTATATGCTGGGAAGAAGAGGCAATTGTTTTCTTCTGGGTACTAAGCTGGAAGGGAGCCGTGACTATTTTGCCCACCATGTGGAGAAATTCTTCTTTCCACCTTAGGAGTAAAATGAGATCAACAAGCAAAAAGGATATGAGAAAGCGAAGTAGAGAAACAGATGGATAGAGAATCTGGGTAGTATTCAGTGTCCAGTCCCAGTTCCCAAGGACTTGGCTTAAGCAGCTCTTCCCTGCCCTGAAGCCAACAAGTCCCCCTCTGTGGCTTAAGTATGTCTGAGGTTTGTGTCTGGTGGTTTAAAAATATCCAAAAAAGGATACTTCTCCATTCAAGAAGTAGAGTCTAATTCTTCTTCCCTGTGGTTTGAACTGGACTTAATGGCTCTGATAAAAGTGAAAGTGAATGGTATGCAGCTTTGAAGACTGGATTATAAAGGCACTGCAGTATTCTGTTTGCTCTTTCTCTCTTTTGGACTACGTCTTTGGGGAAAGTCAGCAGCCATGTTGTAAGGATGCTCAGGCAGCTCTGTGGAGAGTGCCACATACTAAGTCACTGAGGCCTCCTGCCATGAGCCACATGAGTGAGTCATTTTGTAAGGGGATTTTCTAACCCTCAGATGAATGCAGCCTCAGCTGACATCCTCATTGCAACCTCATCAGAGACCCTGATTTGGACTTACAGAAACTGAAATAATAAATGATTGCTGCTCTGAGTTACTATGTTTTGGAGTAATTTGTTATGCAGCAGTAGCTAACTAATATAGTGGGTTTCTGTCACTTAGAATCAACAGAATCCTAATGAGATGAGAGGGGGAGGTACTACTCACACAAATTGGATGCTTATCCGTTGCCCCATCAACCACTGCCCTTTCATCATGGAGTAATGATTTTTCCGTGGGCAACTTAGCAGCTTGTTTCTTTCATTTGTGCACTTTGGGTGGGACTCACTTCTGTGTCAGGGGAGGGCAATGATTAGTCTAAACCAATGCATTTCAGCTCCTGGCTACAGTGACTGGTTTTGGGATGGGCGTCACATTCCACAAGAGCCACTAAGATGCAGGGAGATAAGTTTTGATCCTTCTAGAGAAATTCCCCTCTCTCTTGCAGAAGCCTTCAAAAAATTCCTTCTTTCTTTTCCTGGAAGATATGAGATGAAGGTGTAAAGGCAGATGCTCCTACAGGCAATTTGCTGCCATGCGGCAGTGTCCAGTGTAGGCGACACTCTATCTGGGGAGGACAGAGAAGAAAAATGGACAGACATTGGGACTTTGGTGATATTGTTGGTCCCACTAGTACAAGCCTTACCTGAAACCCTCTTGTAAATGTTTTAGTCATGTGAATCTATGAATTCCATTTATTGCTTAAGCCACCTTAATCTGGGTTTTCTGTTCCATGAAACAAAAAGATCTCAACACAGGTCCAGGTCTGTCTGAATTCAATGCTCCTACTCTTCTAAACTGCCAAAAATTATACAATGCCTTATCGAACATGATCAATGGGCTCCTGCTTAAAAATGATCCCGGACACATTCTTTTCCAACTTGGTCTTAAAAGACTCTAAAAAGACATAGAAAAATGAAAACTCATATAACCTCGAAAGCTCAAAATGACACTGAAGCTCTTGTCAAAATCTACAAGAAAATTCCACTAATCATAAGACTGATGGAACTGAGTTGAGACCTGTACCATTATTTGGATGTCTAGAACAGGGGAAGCCTGATATTTATAAACAGGTGAGGAAAAATGTTTTTTATTTCTCTTCCTTCCAGAGCATTTGCCACTGGCTAATCTCTCTTTTGTTTGCCATGATAGACCATTGCTGGAAAAGCTTTTTAATTTTTAAACTTTTTTTCATGCTCAAGTAATTGGTTATTCTAGGATATGCAATGGCTTAGAAAAAACATCTAACTATTTTTTTAATACAATACTTCAAGATGCATTCCAACCATCTGGAAGGATAGTCAAAATAGAAAACTCAAGAATAAGAATATTTTGGCATAAAGGAACTAGCAATAGAATTCATTATGAATGTTGATACACTTTTTGAAAGACAAGATATGTATTGGAGAAAACAGAAAGAAGCATAATGAGAGGGAAACACATGGTAATTCTTCCTCTTTGATAGAGTGACAACAGATGCCACTTCATGCTAGTCTTTGATAAATAATATTAATGACAATAGCAGGAATTTGTAAGTGAAACAGTTCTTAAGTCCCTGTTCTGTTCTGGGCACAATGCTAAATATATTATGAGAAAAATATTACTTAAGAAATATACTTTAAAGTATCTTTTAAACTAACTTAAATGTAATGCATCTTATTTTTAAGTCTAATAAATACTATGATAGACCGAAATGTCAAAAATCCCACTAGATAAAATCTAACACCAATTACTCAAGGAAATTAATCAAAGTTAGGAGTAACTGGATACTTTTTAACATGATAAAATGTTAATTTAGACTAAGTAGTCAACATCTTTGTTAAGAGAGAAACACACAAAGCATTCCCAGTAAAATTATAAAGATTCCTAAAGATATTTTCTACCCTAATTATTTTGGAAGTTTTGGATAATGTAATAAAATATGAAACAGAAATAAGAGGTACAACTATTAAAAAAGAACTCTTAGATGTTGTTTATTTACAGATTACATTAATCAACACCTAGAAAGCTGAAGATAATTAACTAAACTTTTAAAAATTAGTAAGAAATTCAATGAAGTGGATAGACAAACATATAAAGCAAAACCTTTAAAGTAGCACCAATAATTAATTAGAAGTCATAGCAGGAAAAACACTCAATTTATCCATAGTTGCAAGACAGACACTTAGAAGTACAGTAACCACAATAGAAAATGTGTGTCTTTTATGTGAATAATTACATATAATTTGACTGAGGGGAATACTTGAAAGAATATGCTTCTTTTTAAAATGAAAATATTAAATATTGTCAAGGTGTCATTTATTTTAAAAATTATATATAAGTTCGCAATATCTTTTTTTAAAATTTAATTTTTTTAAAAAGATGTGGGGTACAATTCAAGATTAGGTATACAAGTGGTCATCATACAGGTAAAATTTGTGCCTCCCTTTGGTCCGTACTTTGCCTGGTTTGAGATCAGTTACGCTTATTGATGTTGTGTCTTCCCCCACTCTGCCTCACTCCAGCAGTCTCCAGCTACTGCCAATCCCTTTCTTAGAGTATTAGTTTACAATATTTCAATCAAAATCCCACTGGGACTTCTTTTTTTTTTTGAGTTGGAGTCTGACTCTGTCACCCAGACTGGAGTGCAGTGGCCGCTCCTGGCCACTGCAGCCTCGACTTGCTGGGCTCCA
>NW_007247199.1:438015-469038 GCF_000164805.1 Carlito syrichta
TTTCACTTCAGCGTTCCAAGTAGCCAGAACTACAGGGGTGCACTACCACGCCCGGCTAATTTTTTAAATTTATTGTAGAGATGAGGTCTCACCAAGTTGCCCAGGTGGGTCTCGAACCCGCGGGCTTAGGCAATTCACTCACCTTGGCCTCCCAAAGCGCGGGATTACAGGCTGAACCACTGAGCCCAGCCCCTACTGGGACTTTTAAGGATCTTGCCAAGCTATACTGAAGTCCATCAGGAAGAATTAATGAATAAAATTGTCCAAGAGCATTTTGAAAAAAGAAAAATGATGAACTTGCCCAACCAACTCACAAAATGTTTTTTAAAGGCCAAAACAATGGAAACAATGTGTTATTGGTACAAGGAATAATCAGTGGGATAAATGAAATACTGTGAACTAAAACCTGAGCATGTGTATTGTATGAGACCATGACGAATGCATCACAAGGCAATGGAAAACAGGGACATTTAAGAAGTCACGTTAGAAAAAATGGATTGTTCAGGAGAAAAGAAGCCACCAATCTAGATTTTCACTATCATATTATGTTCACAAACACATTCCAAATGTATTAAACACATAAGTCTAAAACATCTGTAAAACCTAAAAAACAAAATAGAATCAAATGAAATAAATATATATAACAGTTTGAGGTAGGATTTTTCCAAGCATAAAACTAAGAAAAAGATCACCAAGAAAAATACTAATGGATTCGACTTAAAAATGCAGAACTTTATACAACAAAGCACACGGAGCAAAATTAAAGGTAAGAAACAATTGAGGAGGGGGATTTTGCAAGAAATATTGCCAAGATTGATAATCTTATGATGTAAAGGCATCTTTAAACATCTGAAGGGAAAATGTACAAAGGACATAAATAAGTTATATTCCAAAGTGAGAAATACAAATAGTCCATAAGCTTATGAAGAAAATGTTCATCTTTAATAGGCATCAAAGAAATGGAAATTGGAAAGACACAAGGCATTGTTTTACCTATCATATTGCCCAATGAAGACATTGTTAGGTGCAGTGCCATACAAGGTGTGGTGTGCAGATTCTTTGATCCCTGCTGGCTGTTGTATAAATTGGTGTGAATTGACTTAGACTCTCCAGTTCTTCCTATGTAAAATGGGAATGATCTGAGTGGGATAATAAATGTAAAATATTTCACATGGCATAAATGCAAATTATCAGCATTGGTGGCAATGGCTGTGGAATGATGAAGAAAGATCCCAGAAAACTGAAGAACAAAGTACAAGCATGTTTACTGGTCCTACAGATTGGTGCAGGACCAAAAAGAATTGTGTGTGGAGGAGAAAGGAGAGATATCACTCCTGTTTACCTTCTGATTTATGGATTTAGAAACAGAGGCTGTGCTACAAATGCTTAGGAAGGAGGGGTTTATTGGATGGGTGCTGTCACCCATGATGGATGACAACACATTCAGACTGAATCCCAAGGGAACCCCCAACCAATCAGGCTGCCATTTGACAACTGACCTCTTTCAGTGACTCCTGCCCCAACCAAGAGACCTGTGCCTTCTACCTCCCCTGCTCATCCTTTCCTTCCTCATCCACTAACTTTGCTTATCTAGAAACGATCCCAGCATCAGAGCAATGAAGAAGACAGCATCACTTGCAAATCATCCCTGATTTGCAAAGATATCACTTGAGCCGGCTAGCTTAGGACGTTGTTGACCCCAGATAAAAGACCTGATATTTCCTTCCATTTGGTTTATGTTGTATTCCATGTTTCTTAATACCATTCAGGAATATCTAACGGTGGTCATGGCTCTGATTGGAAACATACAAAATAGACTCTAACCAGCTGCGGCAGTGAATGGCTTGCCAAGAGAAGATAGACTTTAAGCATTTTCCAATGTTTCCTGCTTCTAAATGAGCTGGCATTCAACAGTCAGTGGATGCTCATGTTTTTGAAGCTAACGGATTCATGATGTCAGGAGTGGTCAAAGTGGTCTAGTTGCTTTTGCATATCCAGAAATTAACCAGAAACCCCAAACCTGAACTGTATGCAGGCCCACCGAGAAAGCAACACCTCTGAATGAGAATGCTTTCCAGACGTAGCAAAAAACAACCACCTGCAAAGATATTCAGAAAAACAAGACCAGTCTGCCTGCTACATGTTCTCATTAGCATATTGGCACTTTAGAGTAACAGGATGTCAGGTGAAGATTGGAGTTCAACTTTTGAAGTCTGGAAAGAATTGCCAGTCTGGGGGTGATAATCAGTTTTTATTTTTTAGGAGGAGTTTGAAATTTGCTTTACGGACAGTTCTTTCATTTCCTTTGGAAGGACCATTTTGGAGGGCCTAACTAGCTGCACAGATGCCAGGTAAATACCTCCCACAATTTTGGAAAACCCCTAAGTACAGCAAAGTAACCATAATGCAGATGCTTCAGAAAGAGATGTTAGGTTTACTAATGGATAGAGTGGCAGAATTGAGCCATCTTAAAGTTTGACATTTTTTGTCCTATATCTGAATATAGACTGCTGTATGCCTGGAAGTGGTCATGAGGGGGTGCATGCATGTATGTGATCTGGTTAAGTCCTTGTTTGCAGCTTAAACATGGTAGGGTGATTGTGGTGGGGAGGACCAGCCTCACGCATATTATGTTAGAGAAACAATGGATGGAATTTGACCCAGCACAACCCAAATTTCACTGCTGATGTTCTAAATGAGATTTTTTTTTTAAAAAAAGAATTTGACTTGTGTACAGTTTAATAGTTAATCAGTTAGCAAGTTCAATAGTCTTCTTACTAGTTCCCTGCCTCCCCTCGTATAAGCTCCCTCTCCTAATGTGTTCCCCACAGCAGTTAAAATGATCTTTTAAAATGTTAAGAAGATCATGATACTCCCTGGTTAAAAGTCTCTTGAGGCTTTTCATTACACATTGGGAATGAAATCCAAACTCCTCTCCACAACCTACAGAGCCCTCAGTAATCTAATCTCTTGCCCCCATCTCCAAGTTCTTTTCCTCCCTGGGTTGGCTCTAAACACGTTGTTCCAGAGCTCCTAAAACGTGTCTTTGCCCCCGCCCCCACGAGATGCTTTTGCACATGTTGTTCCTTCTGCCTGGAGCCTTTTTTCCTTCCAACCTCTCCATCCCCCCACTCCTCATCCATATAATTGGCCCGTTATCATTGCTGAAATCTTAGCTAAAATGTCTCCTCAGAAACCCAATCCTTATGACTGCATTTAAAGGACCTCCCACCCACCAGTCATTCTTCCTTAGTCTGGTTTCTGCTTCTTTCTGATATGATAAACAATCACAGATTGGACTTTATTTGCTTATTAGTATTTTTTTTGGGAGAGGGGTTACATCTCCCCCACTAGACTGAAGGCTCCATGGAGACAGTAGCCAAGTTCTCTCTTGTTGATCCCTGTGTCTGAGGTTCCTAACACTTGCAAAAGGGGCACAATAAATGTGTTGAGGGCAAGGAACTTAGTGACTTGTGCCAGCCCTGGAGTCAGACTGCTGTCTTTTGTTGGTGGAGCAGGGGCTCTGCCACTTGAAAATAATGAACGTTTTCCTGGTTAACTTTTTAGGGTGCAAAGTAAGTACTAAACTGGGAAACAAAGTGGGTCTTGGGATGGGGACAGGAAGGAGACCCTTTCTCTCTGGGATTGGGGGCAATAAGCCTAGACATCAAGGCTGGAATGTGCTTTGGATATTCCTGTGAGGGGGTTCCTTAGTCTTAAGGTGAGTTGGTGCTGGCAAGTAGATACAGATGGAAGAGAGTAAGGGAATCGGTTCCCCAAAAGATTCCTAGTTTGGAGGAGGCCCTGTGGGCTCAGGATTCATAGTTATTCTCTCATTATTCCTTAAGCCTGTGGCAGACTTGAACGGTGAAGTTTGTTGAAATATTGCTTGTAATAGCAACACACACGCGTGTGCACAGACTTAGATGCTTATCAATAAAGAGGAGAAAGGTTAAATCAAATATGGAACTTTTATACGATAGGATACCACTGTTCAATTAAGAACAAAGAGGCGGAGTTACATTTAGAGTCTCTAGAGCTGGTGTGTTGTAATCTCTAAGACATTTTACTTAAGCGACAAAGCAAGTCATAGTACAGCGTGTATGTATTATCCTACCAAATTATCCTACCAATAAAACAAAAAAATCTTTATATAACATCTTTAATACTTACATGCATAGAAATTATGCCAGAAGAATTCGAATTTAGCTATTAAAAGTGGTTACCTTTGGGGAAGAGTGTATCTAGAGAAGAAGTGAGGGAACGTTTAAGTTTTACTCGCTCTACTTTTATTTGTTAAAATATTTTATAACTGGAAATGTGATCATATTGCACATATAATTAAAGTTTTAGTAAAACGAGAGGTGTTACCAAATTTTGTAGTTTGGTGTTGATGAGATCAGTGGGGTCTATATGGATTCTGTTAGTTTCACCCTCATCCTCTGCATCAGAATTACCCAGGGGCAGTGTATGAGGGGGTGCTGGACCTTGGGGATTCTGGGTATGCACCCTGACCATGTGGATCTGTCTCTGGAGAAGGACAATGCAAATTTGCAGAACAGTCTATTGCATGCCTAGCATCACTGCCCTGTCTGGTCCTCAGATCATGCTTTAAGAAACACTAAGATGGGGAAAAGTCAGACATCTGACCACTCCTATCTTTATCCTTGTTTAACTGAGTCCAAGCCCGGAGGCATGTTTATGTATGGGAAGTATTCCTATCCAGTTAGTAAACCATGAATAAAAGAGAAGCCATTATGTAGATGAACAGTCATTCAAAGTTGTCTTGCTTTGAAAGCAATAAGGTTCTGCCTGAGGTCCTTCCTCAATTTATTGGAATTATTAATATTTTTACCTCAAACATCATTTGAAGAAGTGGGTTGTGATGGGAGAACAAATGGGCCCAACCCAACATCCTTATATCCTGTTCATCTGGGATGCCATCATCCCATGCACATATCAAATCCACCCGCTGAGTGTAAGACAAACAGTGAAAGTTGCAGTAGTACCGCCCCTTGGGGATGTAGACACTGTTACAATGATCCCATGGTGATTCAGGTTATTCTGGTGCCTTGAGGGCCAAGTGAACCTTCTGCTTTGTCCTGAATAATTTCCTACACCAGAGTTTCTCCAAGAGTGTTCTGCAGACTACTCTTATTGGCGTCACTTGGGGAAACTTGTTAAAAATGTGGATCCCTAAGTCTCTTTGCTGACCTACTGAATCAGAACTTCTAAGGACGGGCCTCAGGAATTTGCATTTAAATACGATTTCCAGTTTATTTAGTATACACCGAATTCCATCCCATAGAGTTGTACTGTTCTATATGTTTCCAGTATGCTAACTGGTGTAGCCATACCTGGCTGTTGAGTGCTTGAAACGTGGTTAGTGGCATACACTGCAATGATAATATTTTGGATCTACTGTGTTAAATAAAACATAATAAACACCTGTCTCTTTTTACTCAATGTGGCTCTCAGAAAATTTAAAATGACATCTGTACTAGAAATTGACCTTCCATATGACTCAGCAATTCCCCTATTGGGAATATACATGGAGGAACTCAAATCATTCTACAAAAAAAATACATGCACACATATGTTTGTTGCAGCTCTAGTCACAACAGCAAAAACATGGAACCCACCATGCTGCCCATCAAAGCTGGATTGGATTAAAAAAATGTGGTACATATACACAATGGAATATTACGCAGCCATAAAGAAGGACAAACATACGGACTTCACAGCAACTTGGATGGATTTAGAGTCGATCATAGTTAGTGATCTATCACAGAAACAAACAACAGAGTACCATATGTTCTCACTCATAAGCTGATCTTGAACAATTATAATACTATAAGAAAACGATTGGCAGTAGTGGGAAACTGTCAGGGAAGGGGAGGTAGGATTGGCAGTTGAGGGAAACTGCTAGGGGTGGGAGGGGCATACCTCATCAACGAGGGTACCTTTATAATCAATGTTTGTATACCCAACCCTGAATTGTACCCCACATCTTTATAATAATAAAAAATAACATCTGTGGCTCACATTATATTTTAATGAGGCAGGGATGCTACAGAGTATCAGTATTTCATACACTCTCAGAGTATTATTGGCAGAATGTTCTGGAAGGTTCTGAGAAACAGGATGGCGAATGATATAGAGTATCAGTGTCTTATATACCCTCAAAGTATTACTGTAAGGATATTCTAGAAGGTTCTGAGCATGGGGTGGTGAGTGAGAGGAGTCACTTTCAGAATTCAGGGAGGGGAAGAAGACCCGTTCATTTCCTGGAACTAAAGCTCAAATTCAGCTGGGGAGAGCAGTCCAAAGTTTCTGCTGATTGAGATGACTTTGATGATACTCAAGAGCTTGGGCTTTCTGTTTAACAGATCAGGCTCAGATATTGTTCCCTACTTGGTGGTTTTGACCAAGATACCTCCCTTCTCAGTCTCAGGGCTCTCATCCTTTAAATGAATGATTCTAATACTGATAATAGTCATAGCACTGACATCTACAGAGAATTAAAACAAGGTAGCTTCTGTTTCCTGGTATAGATCTTGGGGTGCATCAGCTGCAGCCCAATAAACGTTCGTGCTTATTATTGCTATCATTACTGAATGGGGTCTGGGCCAGCCCTGATCTTTCTTGGCCATCCTTTGGGTTTTGGAATCATGAGTCAGTGGAACCAGAGGAACCCCTCCTCCCACCAATCTGTAGGCAGTTACAAATGAGTGAATAGATGGGGTCACTTCACAATCACTCAAGAGAGAGGATTTCACAGCATCTATAGCCTTCCTTCAGAGAAGAGGAAGGATACTAAGACAGGGTAGGGGAATATAATAATTAGGGAAAATAAAGCAAACCCAAACCCCAGATAGAGCCCTGCTTCTCCTGGAGTCTTAATCTTGGCTAAGCACACACACTCCCACCCCTGCACTTACCATCCCAGCAGACATGATGCTGGTGCTGGTCAGGCTTGGTCGAATACTATAAGACAGTGATTGGCAGTTGTGGGAAACTGTCAGAGGAGGGGTGGGGTGGGATTGGCAGTTGAGGGAAACTGTTAGGGGAGGGAGGGACATATCTCATCAACAAAGGTACCTGCATAATCAATGTTTGTACACCTAACCCTGAATTGTACCCCACATCTTTATAATAATAAGAAGTGACAGAAACAAAGAACAGAGTGCCATATGTTCTCACTCATAAGTGGATTTTGAACAATTATACTACTATAAGAAAGCGATTGGCAGTAGTGGGAAACTGTCAGGGGAGGAGGAGTGGGATTGGCAGCTGAGGGAAATTGCTAGGGAAGGGAGTTTGAGTTTCTGGAGCTTGGCCTCCATGTGAGCCACCTGCATGTAGAGGTGACTCACTGATATAATCTGGATGTGTTTCCTCCAAATCTCGTGCTGAAATGCAATTCCCAGTGTTGGAGATGGGGCCGGTGGAAGGTAATTGGATCATGGGGGCGGATCCCTCATAGATGGCTTGGTGCTGTCCATGCTGTAATAAGTGAGTTCTCTCTCTATGAGTTCACACAAGAACTGGTTGTTTTAAAGAGCCCAGCACCTCCTTTTTCTGTCTTCTGCTCTCACTATGTGACACTTCAGCTTCTCTCCCCCGTCAGCCATAATTGTAAGCTTCCCGAGGGCCTCACCAGAAGCAGCTGCCTACACCGTGAGTCCTGTGCAGTCTGCAGAACTGTGAGCAAAAGTAAACCTCTTTTCTTTATAAATTACTTAGCTTCAGTTATTCCTTCATAGCCACACACAATGGACTGATACACTCATTACAGAGAACATAGAAGATGAGGGTGTCCTGGGGGAGATGGGTGTAATCCGCAAAGAATAATATTAGTGGGATCTTCACGGCTTGGAAACTGGTGGGACAGCACTGAAATGGGTGGTTGATAGGAGTGTGGGTGGATGTGAGCAGACCTCAGTGTTCAAAGTCTAGTGCCACTGTTTAGCTCTGTGAGTCATTCGACTTACTTAGCTTCTGTAATTCTATAATGCTTCACGATGGGTCGAATACTGTGCCTGCCCTATGAGAACTCTTGCTCAGCACCTAGTAGGCCCTCAGTGAAAGCTAGTTGTAATTATTTTGCCACTGGCTGGTTGTCAAATCCCTGGAACATTTTTTTTAGCCTTTTTGAGCCTCAGGTTCTTCAGCTCCAGATTGGGAAGAAATCCATTCACTTCATGAATTTGAGCGAGGATTACAGGAGATAATGCAGAGAGAACACTTGGCAGGTTGTAGGTGGTTATACCTATTCCTTCCATCCCTTCCTACCTTTCTCCCTCCTTCCTTCCCTCCTTCTTTCTTACCTCTCTCCTAATATACCTGACAAAGCGGAAATAGTAATTTCTTTTTTTTTTTAATAGTGCAAAAACATTGGCTTCAGGGTCAAATGACCTAGGTTGGCGGGGTCTTCATGGCTTGAAATTTATATGTTGAAGTTTATATGTTGAAATCCTTACCCCCAATGTGATAGTATCTGGAGATGAGGCTTTGGGGAGGTGATTAGGTCATGAGAATGGAATCTTCATGAATGGGGTTAGTTACCTTATAAAAGAGACCCCAGAGAACTCTCTCACTTTGTTCCCACCATATGAGGATACAATAAGCCTGCATCTGCAACTTGAAAGGGGGTCCTCACCAGGACCCAGTCAGGCACCCTGATCTTGAACTTCCAGCTTCCAGAACTGTGAGAAATAGATATTTGTTGTTTGATCCTTCCACTTTATGGTATTTTGTTACTGCAGCGTGAGCTGACCAAGACGGTTGGATTTTCTGCTCACTGAAGTTAAAAGGGCAAACGACTAAGGCTCCTCAACTTTAGTTTCTCAACAAGTAAAAACAACCATGGCCATTTATAATGGCAAATAATTAATAGGCCACCTTGCTGCACAACTCCAGGGGTGCCATTTACACAGATTGCAAAGGTAGCATTGGGAGACATTCTAATTGTAATAAATCACAGGACCTCCATACAATGGGATATCATGGCCATCACATTTTTAAGGAATGTTTAATGGCATGGTAGAAATGCTTACAGCCATTAATTAAGTGCAGAAAAGTAGGATGAAAATTAATACACGGTATGGTTCATGTTTGGTTTAAAAAATTTTGAGATTAGAAAAAAATGACATTGAAATGTTAACAGAGTTTATTTGGACAACACAAAAGTTGTAAATCAGGCAGTCCTCAGAACCAGAACGAGTTCAGAGAGCACCTGCCCACTTCATGGTCAGGCAAAACTTATGGGCAGAAAATGGAAGTGGGGCAAAAGAACAACTTAATTGGTTACAGCTTCATGTTTTTGACTTATTAGAATCAGCTGGCGGCCTACGATTGCGTAAAGTTCAGCTGCTGTAACTAGCCCAAACTCAGCTCTGAGTGGACTCCCAAGTTGATCAGTTTCATTTAGTACGAATGGCTCCATATTGGTTTGACCTGTGGGCCCAGTGCAGTAGCTGACTCCAAATCAATGACCTCCTTCAAATTTTATTTAGCAACGGATAATCACTGATTGGTGAGACTATTGGCATTTTCCCCACTTTCCTGCACCTTCCACATTTTCAGTTGAAAACAAACCTGGAAAGAGAGGGTCTTGTTTTCTCTCCATTGTCACCACTGGTAGGTGGGGTCTTCAGTATCCA
The DNA here is from genome assembly GCF_000164805.1 of Carlito syrichta. NCBI lineage: Eukaryota > Metazoa > Chordata > Mammalia > Primates > Tarsiidae > Carlito > Carlito syrichta. The sequence continues at coordinate 447,681 of NW_007247199.1, forward strand.
GCTCACTGATTTTATGCTATGAATGGTGATCAAAATTATGGAGAGAGAGGCTTGTCCTTAGTGTTTACTTCATTCTGGATGTGGGATATTTGGGATTTGCTGGCTTCAGACTGAGAGGCAAGTGCGTCTCCTGGCTCAGAGAAGAAAGGATGGAGGTGGGGACTTTAAAAGATCCAGGAAAGTGAGTTTTGCTTGCTAAGTCTTCCAGGAACAAATCAATTTTTACACCAAAGCCTAGGTAGGATATAAGTACTAGAGGGGAGAAATGGCAGATATGTGTAAGAGGAAGATGGGAGAATAAGGGGCATTTCGATTCCATTAAAAGTGAGGGAGGGGAAGGCATGTTTTACACCACCTTCTGAATTTTGGGGTTATTTGTGACAGTCTCAGGGTCAGACTTGGTTCTTTTGGTTGCATATGTCTATACTCTCGTCTGAGTAGCGTGGGTGCAGGATGGCAGCGTTGTATACATGCTATCTTGCACAAAGAAACAAATACAATTGTTATACAAATAATAATCCTGCTCCACCTACCTGACAGGATTGTCGATGAGCCCAAATGAGATAATATGCATGCTGGTGTCTTGTAAAATGCAAATAGAAGTCACTGTTAGTAATGCATTCCTAGCTGGGTCTATGTCATATTTCAGTCAAACGACTTAACCCAGGGTGGCAGAATATCTCTTGGCTTGGCAGAGCCAGGTCCCTCGTTAGTGTTTTCTGGTGCTAACAGGGCCGTGCTCACTCATGGCTGTTGACCTGGGGGGTCAGCCCTTTGTCACTCTGAGTACTGCCGCCCCGGGGAGATGGAAACTCACTTCTTGGTGAAGCTTTGCAAAATCTCCTCGAGTCAAACAGACCCTGCCTGCCACAGGGTTGAGCAATGAGCTGGGGGGCAGAAGTGGATGGGGGGCTCTCAGACAACCTCTATGCTACAGGCAGGAGGATGAACAAATGTCTGATTAAGGAGGTTGGGTCAGAGATGAATCACCAGGGTCAGGCTCTGTCCAAATGAGCTCTTGGAAACAGATCTTTATTCCAACACTAGCATTTCTTCTGTAACCTTGACATAAGATTCCAATTCATCTGAATTTAGTATATTTCAAGGTTTTTTTTTCCCCCAATAGCAACCATGTGAAGGAATGGATTGACCTTTAATTTATAATCCTCATGTCATGGAGTTTAGCAGAGCTTAACCTATGTCGGCCGTGGTTCAAAACTGTCTGCCTTGCTTTGGAAAAGTCAGGTCACGCTTTCAGTGTTAGCTTGAAAAAAAAAAGATGAAATAAAGGCACCAAATGGGATCATAGGTTTCCATTACAAAAGGCAGAAGAGGACCAGATGAAGAAGAAAGACGCATCCAGAAAAAAGAAGAAAACTGAGGGGTGGATGAAGTTCTGAAAAATGAGAAAGAAATTGACCTGGGAAAGGAAAGTGTTTGTTGCTCTTGTCATGTGAGGGCAGCAAACCTGAGACAAAGTGCCAGGTTGGGGATAGAGCTGAAAAGTCTGATGAGAGAGGCCCCGTTTAAGAAGAGAGACAGTACAGTATTTTATATTCAGCATTAAATAAAATGCGTTTTGTCTCTTCGCCGTCGGTGTCCTTGCTGCTCTCGATGAGGGCCTTGTTCCCCTGGCTGCTGCAAGAGTGCACCAGGGTGAGCCTCAGATGAGACAACCCGCCTTGCCCCACGTGACTCCCTCGGGGCGCCCTCGTCCAGTGACTGACCAGTGTACTACCTTGGGAAGATCTAATGGGCCTCCTGGCTCCAGAGCTGAGTGGCCTGAGCCCTACACTGGATCTGCATCATAGCCTCAAGTTTCTCTCTGCCCATCCTGACTTCTTCCACCCTTCGCCAGGTGTTGTCCCCCTGAGAAGGATCCTGTCCATCAATCTCCGTCTCACGCTTTGCTACCCAGGGCCTCACCTGTGACAAGGTACTATTCGGTACCTAGTTTCTCAGATGCTAAGCTTTTAGTGAATGCATCCCACTTGTATGCTTATAGATAGAAGTACTAAGTGGGCAGAATAATGATCCCCAAAGATGTCCATATCCAAGTCTTTGGAACTTGCGAATATATCACCTTACCTGACAAAGGGAAATTAAGGTTGAAGATAAAATTAAGGTTGCTAATCAGGTGAATTAAAAACAAAGGATTAGCCGGGCTCGGTGGCTCAGCCTGTAATCCTGCGCCTTTGGGAGGCTGAGGTGAGTGGATTGCCTGAGCCCGCGGGTTTGAGACCCGCCTGGGCAGGCGAGACCTCATCTCTACAATAAAATCAAAAAATCAGCCAGGTGTGGTAGCGCGTGCCTGTAATTCCAGCTACTTGGAAGCCTGAGGCGGAAGGATCGCCAGAGCCCAGCAGGTCGAGGCTGCGGTGGCCGGGAGTGGCCACTGCACTCCAGACAGAGTGAGACTCTAACGCAACAAAACAAAACAAAACAAAAGACAAAAAATACCCCAAAGGATTATCCTGAATGATCTGGGTGGGGCCAGTGTAATCACAAGCATCCTTAACATTGGAATAGAGAGATGGAAGAGAACAGAAGGATGCTTCATTGATGGCTTTGTAGATGGAAGGTAGGGCCACTAGCCAAGGAATGTGGGTAGCCTCTAGAATTCAGAAAAGGAAAGGACACAAATTCTTCCCTAGAGCCTCCAGACCCCTTCTTGTTAGCCTAGGGAGACCCATGTTGGACATCTAACCTACAGAAATGTAAGGTAACACATCTGTGTTGGTCAAAACTATTAACTTGTGGCAATTTTTTTGGAATAGCAATAGAAACTTATACAGTGGCAAGACACTTTTGGAAAAGCTACAGGATGATATGCATCAAAAGTCACACTGATAATTTTAATTTTTACTCCCCAAACTGGTACCTCTGAAATTTATCATAAGAAAATGACTTGAGAAAAATCTGCATACTTGATATTAATTATAGCATTGGTTTAATACTGCCTCTGGTTAGAGTATTATATAACCAGTTTTTGTTAGTGATAAAAGCCAAGTTGAATCTGAGGTTCAACATTTCAGAACCAACAGGGTGAAATAGATCAAATCAGTGAGGTGAGAAGATTCTCTAGGACTTCTCAGCTTAAACCACGAATACTCCTGTAGGGTCCAGAGGAGATTCTGGGAAAAAATTGGCGCAATTGGAAAAAGCAAACTTTTTCCCAGGATTTTAAGAACTCTCATTATGTAGTGACCTTCTGTATCTTTTTAAATTTTTGATAGCCTAAAAGATATTTTGTCTGATACTAAGATTGAAACTCCTTTTGTGTTCCATTCACCTGAAAATTTGTTTCCCATCCCCTTACTCTGAGTCTGTGAGTGTCCTTTCTGGTGAGATGAGTCTCCTGGAGACAGCATATTTTTGTCATGATTTTTTATCTACTTTGCCATTCTATGTCTTGTCAGTGGCGCATTTAGGGAAACTGCCAGGGAAGTGAGGGGGGCACACCTCATCAATAAGTGTACCTGATCTCAAATCAGGTCAAGTCAGGACAAAAGTGAGGCCCAAACGTTACCTGCACAATGACCATTCGTATACCGAACCCTGAATTGTACCCCACAACTTAGAAAAAAAAAAAAAAGAACTCTCTGGCTCATTCTGAGTTTTCAGCAAATTTTATCTTCTGGTTTCCTTCACAAGGCTGAAATAGGTCCTTATAGGATGTCTTTTGACCTTAGGAAAACATGAATCATAACTGAAATGATATATAATTTATTACTTTGTATACCAATATCAATCAGTAATACTAATGGCTTAAAGATTGCAGAATCAATGTTTTTATTTATATATAGGTATATAAATATCTATATATCTATCTTTATACCATATATACCTATAAATATGAGTTTGTGTGTGTACATGTATGTATTTGTGTGTCTATTAAAAATTCTGAGCAATTAAACCTGTTCCCTGAGTTCTGGTGTCCAGCATTTGAGAAGGCCAATTAGACTTCCACAAAGAGGCAAAGTTCTTCAAAATTCACCCTCAAGCCATAGGAACTGGGGTGTAACAAAGATAAGAAGGAAATAAAGGTTCATTGTATGAAGAAGCTATTCATTTGGAAGTAGAGAAATGTCTTCATGCCTCCTTATATAGTGCTGTAACTCAAGTGTCTGATGGGATATCAAGTATGTCCCCTTTTTTGTTTCACTCAGGAAATATCTACTTTGGGAGCACCTCTCTTTCCCTCCAGTCAGCATCTTAACTGATCACACTAAAATTTGAGAACCATTGCCCTATTGTTGAGATTGTAGACTCACAGGTTTGATCTACCAGAGATTTGAACTCAGTAGGCCTGAGGCTAGGTGTAGGAATCTGAATTTTTATTAGGCGCACCAGGAAATTCTAATTTAGGGCAGTTTGTGGACTACACTTTATGAACCTCTGCCCTGCTGGAATCCCAAAACAATTTCAGGAGCAGGATTCCTTTGTGAGAATAGCTGATGAATTGACCTGCACCATAAATAGGAAGTTGGAAACCTCCCCTTTGCTTCCCCTCCAGGAAGTTGTATGAGTTAATTCATTTCATAAATAAAGTCTTGGTTGCAAGTCAAATATTTATTTTCTATGTGGAATAGTAGAGAGCCACTTTTCCATCAAACCTCATCACAATGCCCGTTGGGATTGGTGCCGATGAAAAGTAATTGCACTAGGGGAGATTTTTATGATGTGATTTCGACTAACAAAGGGAAGAGAAAAATCAAATTAGATGCCAAGAAAGAATGACAGAGGGTGATCATAATGGAACCCCATTGTTTCAAGCAGGACAGAGACCTGGGAAGAGTCAACTCGTCTGCAGACAGTGGGGGTCTGGGAAACAGTGTCCAGGGGAGGCAAAAGGCTGAGGTGGAAAAAATATGGGAAAGAGCTCCTGTGTTTTTTTTTTGTTTGTTTTTTGTTTTTTGAGTTGGAGTCTCATTCGGTCGCCCAGACTAGAATGCAGTGGCCGCTCCCGGTCACCACAACCTCGCCTGCTGGACTCTGGCAATCCTTCCGCCTCAGCCTTCCAAGTAGCCAGAATTACAGGCGTGCGCTACCATGCCCAGCTGATTTTTTGATTTATTGTAGAGACGAGGTCTCGCTGCCCAGGCGGGTCTCGAACCCGCGGGCTCAGGCAATCCACTCACCTCAGTCTCCCAAAGGCGCGGGATTACAGGCTGAGCCACTGAGCCCGGCTGAGCTCCTGTGTTTTAAAGGATGCCCAAGAGTCAAAAACTTAATTCAAAAAATTATCTTAATATAATACAAACTGTAGCTATTCTGCATTTCCAGCCTGGAAAGACAAGTGCTAAGAATGGAGCACACTGAGCTATTTAAACTCACCGTGGCAAGAAAATAAGTGGCTGCCAGGCACTCACATGGAGGGATCTGTGGGTAAGCGTGGGATTTCGGACTTCTTTTTATTTATTTATCTTAAATGGGCACATAATAATAGTACATATGCATGGGAATGTTACAGTACATGTAATGTATGGTGATCAGATCAGGGTAATTAGCATATCTGTTATCTCAAACTGATCATTTCTTCATGTTGGGCGCATTCAATATCCTCCTAGCTATTTGAAACTATGTAATGTATTATTGTTAACTATAGTCATCCTACAGTGCCATAGAACATTAGAACTTATTTCTTTTATCTGGCTATAATTTTGTAACCTTTAACAAATCTCTCCATTTCCCTCCTGTTCCCCTACCCTGTTATCAGCTTCTGGTAGCCCCTGTTCTACTTTTCACTTCATGTGATTCACTTTTTGTTTTTTTTTTTTAAGATTCCACATGATTGAGAACGTGTGGCGTCCAACTTTCTGTTCCTGGCTTACTTCACTTAACATAGTGTCCTCCAAGTTTCATTCATGTTGCTGCAAATGATATGATTTTATTCTTTTTTATGATTGAATAATATCCCATGGTATATATGTCCCATTTCTTTCTTTCTTTCTTTTTTTTTTGAGTTGGAGGCTCACTCTGTTGCCCAGACTGGAGTGCTCTGGCGATCCTTCGGCCTCAGCCTTCCGCGTAACTGGAATTACAGGCATGTGCTACCATGCCCGGCTGATTTTTTGATTTATTGTAGAGATGAGGTCTCGCCAAGTTGCCCAGGTGGGTCTCGAACCTGCGGGCTCAGGCAATCCACTCTCCTCAGCCTCCCTAGGCGCGGGAGTACAGGCTGAGCCACCGAGCCCAGCTCTCACTTTTTCTTTATCCATTCATCCATTGACGGATACCTAGCTTGGTTCTATGTATTGATTATTGTTAACAGTACTGCAGTAAACATGGGGTGCAGCTATCTCTTTGATATAATGTGCTTTTTTTCCCCCTTTGGATAAATTCCCAGCAGTGGTGTTGCTGGATCTGATTTTTTTTTTAATAAAACAGAGTCTTGCCTGTCGCCCAGGTGGGAGTGTAGTGCCACAATCATAACTCACTGCAGGCTTTGAACTCCTGGGCTCAAGTATTCCTCCCACCTCAACCTAATGATGTTAGCTCTGATGGCTTCTGGACAGGTACCTGTAGCTGGGACTACAGGTGTGCACCACCACACCTGGCTAATTTTTATATTTTTTTGTAGAGATGGCATTCTGCTATGTTGCCCAGGCAGGTCTCAAACTCCCGACCTCAAGTGCTCTTTCCATCTCAGCCTCCCAGAGTGCTGGAATTAACAGACGTGAGCCATCATGCCCAGTCCTGAATCTGACTTCTTTAGGAGAGTAATTTGATAAAGAGGATAATGACAGGGATAATGAAGAAGAGTAAGACAAGAAGGACAATTTATACCTGTAAGAGGTGCACTTGGCAATGAATGGGGACTTAGTTGGTAGCTCTGGATGTCCCAAGCACACAGGGGCTTCATGTTTGTACCTAAGAATAAAGAGCCTCTGGAGGTGGAAGGGCATTATTCAGGAGTATACCTGGCAGGTTTCACAGGTCCTGGATGTTAGCTCTGGTGGGGTTCTGGGTAGGAACCTGTGTACCAGATAAGGACGAGTCTTGATGCTTCCAACAAGAGGAGCAGGAGTCAGGAGGCTACAAAGCCTGCAGTGGGTAGCGCCTTTGGGATTTTGAAAGGAAGAACATTTGGGCATACTGTATTGGTTTCCTAGAAACTGGGTTTGGGAAATTGTGTGTGATCCCTGATGGTTCTGCAGTCCTAGACGACGAGGAAAGTCTCAGACTTGGTGGGTCAAACCAAATAACAGCTAGCATATCTTTGGCACCTTATAAAGATGATGTCCTTTATGCCATTATTTTGGCATTTATAAAAAAAAAACACACACTTTTAATCACAGTAGAAATGAAACTCAAATGATACACAGTGCTTATAAGGAAAAGCAATGGTCCCTTGCACTCCCGAGTCTTCATCCTCAGAACATCAGCAGCATTTGATGTTCAAAACTGCCAGTTGCAATGGTTTTGATTTTGTGGGACTACTAGGTTCTACATGGGAACCAGAAAGCTAGGTGATTTCTCTGGTAGGGCAGAGGGAATGGGTCTTGGTGAAGCAGGGGCTCTATACTTAATATGAATTTCTGATTTCTGGACTTAATAATACTTTACTGTGATGATAATGACATACCCAATAGTAATAAGAGTAATAATAATAATAATAGTAGAACAACTAGCATTGAATGGGCAGTTAGAAAGAATGAAAAAACTTGGCCAAGTAGTTTGTAGAGTTGAATCTTCATGAGATTCTAAGGACTGAATACACACCCCTGCTCATTCTAGCAGATTACAGAAGTAGGATGTGAGTCCCACAATTCTTACTTCTAAGCCCATGCTTTTGCTCTCCTTTCACCACTCTTCTGTCAACAACAACAAATGGAGAAACTAAAAGTCGAGAAGTCAGGTAAATAAACCCATGATCATACAATTAGGGGTGATGAAGCTCACTCTAGAACCAAGGTCTTCAGTTCAAATTCTGGGTTCTTTCCAACATGCCACCTCCTTCTGAAAGGCCTAATCTCTGAACCACTTCCTTTGACCCAGAAGAACTTTTGAAGAAGCCAAGGAAGTTAAAGAATGATGTCCAGGCCACCGGCCCCTCCCTGGTGTACTTAAGTAAGCTGCAGAGAAGGCCAGGCCATTTATTTTCAGGAACAGCCTAATGATCACCCAGCAAGTCTCGTTACAGATGTGGTTCATCAGGCCACCTGGATATACTCGTGCAAAAGCCTCACAGTCTGTCTCAGGCTGATGGATTGCCCAAGTTATTAATACGGAAAAGGAGGGAGATTTACTTTCGGTAGTGGAATTAAGGTGCTTCAGTGCACCCTGGACTAGTTGTTTTAAAATAACAGGGGACTGAGTTTCTCTTGGAAAAGGACTTAATTTTTATTGAAAACCTACCACCTTCAAATGGCCAGGAAGTTGAAGAACTATAAAACTGTCAAACAGCACCATTATTAAAAGCTTTATTTGACAAATCTTCCACTGCTGGGGTAACTCGTGCATTTTCCCTCCTCTCTTGCAAGAAATAAAACCACTCACTTATGCAAACTGCTGACAAGAAATGGAAACAAATGGACTTCTAAACACGAACAGAGACACCCCAGCCCCTTTCTGCAACCAGATGGAAGTTAGAACCATTCATAAATCTAGGGCTGCTCGGACAGCAGCATGGTTCCACAACTTCTTATTTCTCTGGGTTTGGAGCTGAGGAAAATATCCTTGTTTCTGGAAGGCTCTGTATAAATGAGAGGGATTTAAGGGCATGAAGAAGTGCTTTATTACTACAGTTTTTCTGTATTACTTTCTATTGCTACATAACAAATGACTATAAATGTAGGCACTTAAAACAAGTCACATTTATTAGCTTATGGTTTCTGTGGGTCATGGGTCCAGGCACAATTTTATTGGGTCTTTAGCCTCATGAGACTATCAGTCAAGGTGACATCCAGGGCTGGGTTTCCGTTTGAAGGCTAGACTGAGTAAGGATCCACTTCATCATTTGCTTGGTTGTTGGCAGCATTTGATTCCTTGCAACTGTAGCTTAAATGTGTTGTTTTTGCCCAGAGGCTTCCCTTGGCTCCTAACCCTGCAATTTCCACCACGTGACTTCTCCAACATGGTTACTTCATCCAGCCAGAAAGAAGAGTCTTTAGTGAGTCTGTTAGGAAGATGAAGTCTTATATAATGTAACATAATCATGGAAGGACCATCCCATCCCCTTTGCCATATTCTGTTGGTTAGAAGCAAGCCACGGGTCTCGTCCACACTCAAGAAGAGGGGATAATACAAGGATATGAATACCAGAAGGTGGAGATCATTGGGTGCCACCTTAGAGTCTGTCACTATACCTCCTTCACCTACCTCCCTAGGTTGATCAAGTTAGCTATGCTTAGCCTGAGCTGCTGAAAGAGAATGAAAGAAGGGAGGAAAGGAAAGGAAAGGAAAGGAAAGGAAAGGAAAGGAAAGGAAAGGAAAGGAAAAGTGGGAGGAAAGACCTATTTATAGGGTACTTTGGACAAAGCAGCAGTCCTGTTTTAAAATACTGTCAAAAGAAAAAATAAAGCTATTTTCTTGACCAAGTCTACTTTTGATTCTATATAGTAATGGATGAGATGTACATTTGAGGTCTCCAAGCCAATCTGATAAAATTCATTGAGTGCAAGTGTACTTTGTACACCTTTAAAACAGAGTGATTATCATTATGATTTCTATATAGTTTACATGGTATAGGAAACTGTGTCTACCAATCCATGCTTTCTGAATGATTGGTTTTCTCTTCAAACATGGACTTTCTTATCAACAATCATTTTATTCATGTCTACTCTGCATATGTTTGATCAGAAACTCTCATGAGCAATTAGAACATGGTGGCTCCTGAATAAAAGTTCAGTGAGTTAGCATGGTGGATGTTTTTCTTTTTGGGTGAATGGGTGAGCAGATGAATTAGAAAGGAGACAAGAAGAAAAGGTAAGGGCAGGGATGGCGGGAGATACACAACCAGCTTGCTTGTGTGCAGTTGATATAATCAGGGTTTCTTAATCATGAAACTGTTGAAATTTGGAGCCATATTCTTCTTTGTTGCAATGAACTGTCTTGTGTATTGTAGGATGTTGAACAGCTTCTATTTACTTAATGCCAGAAGCATCCTTATCATTACTAAGCATTTCCCACTGATATAATTCTAGTACAAAGTAAATGACCTTGATTTTTTTACATGACTTGAATTGTTTACCTTGACCAATAGACTATTTTTTAGACTTTTACAAATGCTAGAAGTGTTTAGTGGAACACTCCCTCTTGTTGGGAGCCAATACAGCTAGTTAAAACATGGGCTTTGGAGCTTTGGAGGTGGACATTTTAGTGTTCGAATCCTGGCTCTGCTTCTTGCTAGCTGTGTGACTGGGGGCAGATTCTAAAAGTGGCCTCTGCTCTGGTCTCCTTATCTGCAAAACGAATATAGTAACTCATCTAGCTGTGTGGGTACCCATAATGCATGCAAAAACGCTTAGTGCAGGGTCTTGTGCAAAAAAAACTTATACTACAAGCTTGTTATTCTTACTACCCTTAAAATATTTAGACATTTTAGGTGAGGGTGTCTTCCTTAAAACCCTCTTGATTTATGATCTTGTTGAGATGGAACAATGGAAACCAAGCAGTCTTCCTTGTGGGCCCAGCTATCTCACTTAAGTGAAGATGACTGAGGTTATTGGGTCATAGGACAGGTCAGCTTCCATGAGAGTAGGCATGACTGTCTTCTGTCATTAGGGGTATTTCTCTGTGATAATATTTCCAAGATCTCGCTCCTTTTCTCCTAGGAGATCTTGCTTTCTGCTGATGCAAACTAGTCCTTGTGGTCCCATGGATAGGGGTATTTTCATGCATTGACTCATAGTAGGGTATAGTGTATGTACATATTTATAAACACACATGCACATATTTTATTGTGGCATAATAAGATTTGCCATCCAGGAGTTCTGGTAAGATGGTGACGGCTCAGGTGGGACTGTGAGATTCTCCAAAAGTGAGTTCCCATAGAGACTCTTGATTTCCTTCCCCCACTCCCCCACCCGCTGCAAGCTGCACCAGTCCCAGGCCTGGAGACCCTTGGTCCCATGCACAGCCGGCTATCGCGGCCCCTATGCCGCTGCTGCTCCACCCCAGGTGCACCAGGCCCAAGACGCATGGAGCTCCAGCTCCCTCCCTGGCTACTGTCTCACATCCCCACCCCTGCCCCGCGCCGCCGCCACCACCGGTGGAGGCCCTCCTATACAGCCTTATGGAGATCTGGGTTCCCTTGCTGGCTACACTGATCTGCCCGGCATTCAGCTGCTGCCAGCTCCCTCCCTGGCCGGGCACCCAGCCCAGTCTCAGGCCATGGCAGCCCATGGAGGCCCTCCATGGCCGCCCCTCAGAACTGCAGGCTCCATCCCTTCCTGGGGCACCCCACAAGGCCAAAAAACACCGCTGCCCATGCAGGCCCCCAGCCGCCATGCTTCGGAACTCTGCACCCCTGCCCGGGGTGAAGTGCCCAAAGCTGCGGCCGGTGCTCACCCCTCAGTGTTCTGGTCCCCGCCTGGGATTCTGGGTCCCCGCCTAGCCCCATCTCAAGCCGCAGTCACCCAGGGAGACTCTAGACGTCCGCTCCTCAGAGATACCAGCTCCATTCCTGGCTGAAATGCCCTGCACGGGGCCCAAAGTAGCTGCCGCTGGTGCCACCCACCATTTGGAACTCTGGATTCCTGCTCTGGCTGAGGCGCCCAACCCCATCTCAAGCCGCCGTTGCCCAGGGTGACCGTGGCGCCCCCTCCCCCCAGCTGCGGGCTCCATCTCTTCCTGTGGCACCCCTCCAGGCCCAAAGGAACTCTGCGCCCCTGCCTGGGCTGAAGCACCCAGTTCCACCTGGAGCCGCCTCTCTGCGGAGGCCCCCTCCCCCGTGCCTGAGCCTCCACCACCCAGGGAGGTCCAAGATGCCCTTTCCATGGAGCTCTGGACTCCCTTGGTGGCCACACCGTCCTGCCCCCTAGCCACCCTGACCACTACTCTGACCAGCAACACTCAGCAGCCTCACACTCCACTTCCCCCAACTCGCCCCTGACAACAATTGGACCAGAGAACAGCTGGAGCCCTGTGATCAGGCAGAGAACTGCAGTGACTTACCCACCCAACTCTTCCTAACCTTCAAATTGGAAGCTAAGACCTCATGGTTGTGTAAGTAAAACAGTACATCTTAAGGAGGTTGGTCAGCTTATGTGTCTGTAAGACTATATCCCCTAGTTTGTTTGTTGTTGTTGCTGTTTTTTGTATGTTTGATTGTTTGTTTGCTTTTATTTTTGTTTTCTCTTACTCTGTCTTCAGGTCTATCTTCATGTATCAGTGGGTACCTCTGTTTGTTCTCCCTTTTACTCTCTTGTCTCCACTGTCTGCTTCCCCCTCTCCCTGTTCCATTTCTTTCCCTTTTCTTACATCATTTTACTTCCTGGGAGCAAACTAATACCCCCACTTCATGAACAGATTATAAGGCAGTGAGAAGCAGGGTCCAGTGTATCCATACACCTGTCAGTGGATATTGAGATCTGCAGATAAATTTTGAATCACAGCTCCCCCCTCAAATAAATCTCAAAGTTGCAAAAGGTATAACCCCCAACGTACAGTCCAGCCTCAGAATTGAACAAAGCCAGAAGATTCCCATAGGGAAAATAGGAGATTGAGCAAACAGAAGCAAAAAACAACCCCTGAACAACGGATTTAAAGAAGACAGAGGGAGAAAAAAATAAAAAGGAAAAAGTGGGGAGGCAAATCTACACAAATGAAAAAAAAATCAAAAGATGAATATAGGTCTCACATAGACCCCTGGGAGACCAGATATTGAGAAAACAGACTTTGGCATGCAAGCAATGAAGAGCCCCCAGAATGACAGAATGACTGGTTACATACTACAAACCCAGACATTAAGACAGTAGTAGAGAGAATAAAAAGAATTCAGGAGAGACAAGAGGAAAATGGGAAGGAGTTGATAATTGAGATAACAGCAGTAAAGAATGCTGTGATTGAAATAACAAACTAATAAGCATGGAAAACAGAATTAGCCAATCAGAAGAAAAATTCTCAGAATTGAAGACCAAAATACAGAACTAACCCAAACTGTCAAAAACATAGAAAAGAAGCTTAAAAAGACAGAACAAAACCTTCAAGAGATGAACTATTATGTCAAGAGACCAAACCTAAGAGTAATTGGCCTTCCTGAGGAAGAAAGAGAGACAGTATGCTGGAACAAACATTTCATGAAATAATTCAAGAAAACATCCCTCATCTCATCACTGAAGCAAAAATTAAAACACAAGAGATTCAGAGAACCCCAGCAAGACAACAAATGAGAAGATCAACTCCCAGACACATAATAATTCACCTAAGCAAAGTAGGTATAAAAGAAAAAATCCTAAAGGCAGCAAGAGAAAAAGTCAGACTACCTACCAGGGAAGACCAATCAGAATAGCATCAGATTTATCTACAGAAACCCTTTAGGCTAGGAGAGCTTGGAGCCCAATCTTCAAAGTTCTTGAAGATAAACAATTTCAACCAAGAATAACCTACCCAGCCAAGCTAAGCTTCATCAGTGAGGAACAATTAAAATCTTTCCCAGACATCCAATCCCTAAGAACCTATGCAGCCCCCAGCTACAAGAAATACTTAAGCTAGTATTAAACACAGAAGAAAAGGAGAAAAGAACGACAATGTTCTTCACAAGAGTACAGGGAAAAGATGGAAAACACACATGAATCAACTCCAAAACCAAAAGAAAGACAACAAATAAACAGGAACAATAACAACTCTATAAGAACATCATGACAGGGAAAAAACACCAAATTTCAGTAATTAGCCTGAATGTGAATGGACTAAATGCACCACTGAAAAGACATAGAATGGTGGACTGGATAAGAAACCATGACCCCATTATTTGCTGCATCCAGGAGACTCATCTCACTACAAGGGACACACACAGACTCAAAGTTAAATGATGGAAAACGAGTTTCCAGGTCAGTGGCTCACAAAAAAAGGCAGGGGTTGCAATCTTAATATCAGATAAAACAACCTTTAAGCTATCAAAAGTTACAAAAAAGATACAAAAGGACACTGCATAATGATAAAAATTCAATCCATCAGCAAGAAATATCCATCCTAAACATAGATGCACCCAACACAGGAGCACCAGTATTTATAAAACAACTACTTAATAAACTGAAAGAAGATATTGACTCTAACACTATTATAGCAGGGGACTTAAATACCCCACTGACAGCTCTCGATAGATTAATGAGGCAAAAAATCAACAAGGAGATCCAGAACCTAAGCTTTACACTTAACCAAATGGACTTAGTAGATACCTACAGATTATTCCACCCAACAACCACAGAGTATACATTCTACTCATCTCCACATGGAAAGTACTCCAAGAACGACCACATTCTTGGCCATAAATCAAGCATAAACAAATTCCACAAGGTTGAAATCTTGCCATGCACATTTTCAGACCACAGTGGAATAAAAACAAACATTAAAACCAACAACATTTCCCCCAAACCCACAAAGACATGGACACTAAACAGCACGATGGTGAACAATGACTGGGTCAACACCGAATTCAAAGGAGAAATGGAAAGATTCCTGGAAACAAATGAAAATGTAGAAACATCTTACCAAAACCTCTGGGATGTCATGAAATCAGTTTTAAGAGGGGAATTCATATCTCTACGAGCACACATCAAGAAAATGGAAAGATTACAAGAGGAGAGCCTAACAAATCACCTAAAGGAGCTGGAAAGAGAAGACCACCAAAACCCCAACTTTAGCAGAAGAATCCACATCACAAAAATAAGAGCCCAAATACAGGACATAGAGGACAAAAATATCATAGAAAACATCAACAAAACAAAAAGTTGGCTCTTTGAAAGAATTAACAAGATTGATGGGCCTCTAGCCAGAATGACCAAGAAAAAGAGAGAAAAAGCCCAAATAAACACAATCAGAAATACAAAAGATCAAATCACAACTGACCCCGAAGAAATACAAAAGATTATCAGAAATTACTATGTTCACCTATATGGAAACAAACTTGAAAATCTAGATGAAATGGAAGCCTTTCTGAGGTCACACAACCTCCCCAAGTTAAAACAAGAAGACACTGAGACACTAAATTGGCCCATAACAACGGAGGAAATTGACTCTGTCATACAAAAACTACCTACAAATAAAACCCTGGACTGGATGGCTTTCCAGCAGAATTCTAAAAAATGTACAAGGAGGGGCTGATACTAATCCTATTGAAGGCATTCCAGGCAATTGAGAAAGATAGAATTCGCCCCAAATCATTTTACAAAGCTAACATAACACTGATACCCAAACCGGGTAAAGATCCAACAAAGAAAGAGAACTATAGGCCAATATCACTTATGAACATAGATGCAAAAATTCTCAACAAGATTCTAGCAAATTGGATCCAAAAACACATCTCAAATATCACCCACCATGACCAAGTAGGCTTCATCCCCAGGATGCAGGGCTGGCTCAACATTGGCAAAACCATAAATGTCATTAAATACATCAACAGATTAAAAACAAGAACCACATGATTATCTCATTAGATGCAGAAAAAGCTTTTGATAAAATCCAGCATTCCTTCTTGATAAAAACCCTCAAACATCTAGTTATAGAAGGAACATACCTCAAAATAGTAAGTGCCATCTATGACAAACCCACAGCTGCATATTGCTAAATGGTCAGAAACTAGAATCATTTCCCCTGAAAACTGGAACAAGACAAGGTTGTCTGCTCTCACCCCTCTTGTTCAATATTGTGTTGGAAGTCCTAGCTCAGGCAATTAGACAAGATAAGGAAATCAGGGGTATCCAAATAGGAAAAGAAGAAGTCAAGTTATCCCTCTTTGCTAATGATATGATCCTATACCTTGAAAATCCAAGAGAATCTGTCAAAACCCTGCTTGCACTGATAAAGGACTTTGGGAAGGTCTCAGGGTACAAAATAAATGTGCAAAAGACAGTTGTGTTTCTCTACACCAACAACAAGCAGGCAGAGACCCAAATAAAAAGCACAATCCCATTCACAATAGCCACCAAAAAAATGAAATAGCTTGGCATCTTCCTAACCAGAAAAGTGAAAGACTTTTACAATGAGAACTACAAAACACTGCTCAAAGAAATCCAAGAAGACATAAACAAATGGAAAAATATCCCATGCTCATGGATAGGAAGAATCAACAGTGTTAAAATGTCCATCCTATCAAAGGCAATCTACAGATTCAACGCAATGCCCATTAAGGTACCAACATTATTCTTCTCAGACCTGGAAATGACAATACAGAAATTTCTATGGAAACATAAATGACCACGAATAGCCCAAACATTCCTTAGCAAAAGAAACAAAGCAGGAGGTATCATACTTCCCGACTTCAAACTTTACTACAAGGCTACAGTAATCAAAACAGCATAGTATTAGTACAAGAACAGGCACATAGACCAATGGAACAGGATAGAGATTCCGGAAGCAAAGCCTCAATTCTTCAACCAACTCATCTTTGACAAAGCCCCCAATATCAACCAGTGGGGAGAGGAGAACCTATTCAGTAAATGGTGCTGGGAAAACTGGCTGATCACATGCAGAAGATTGAAACAGGACTCCTACCTATCACCATACACAAAAATTAACTCTAAATGGATCAAAGACCTAAACGCAAAACCTCAAACCTTAGAAAATGCAGAAAACACTCTTATGGAAGTTGGAACTGGCGACCAATTCCTGATCAAAACCTGAGTGGGACCTCATTAAACTGACAAGTTTCTGCAAAGTCAAAGGAACCATCAAGAGAGCAGGGAGACAGCCCACAGAATGGGAAAAAATATTTGCCAACTGTATATCTGACAAAAGCCTAACATCTAGGATATACAAGGAACTCAAACTCGCTGAAAGGAAAAAAACAAATAACCCCTTTAAAAAGTGGACAAAAGACAAGAATAGACACTTCTCAAAAGAAGATATATGGGCGGCCAACAGACACATGAAAAAGTGCTCAGCCTCACTCATCATCAGAGAAATGCAAATCAAATCCACATTGAGATACCACCTAACCCTTGTAAGAATGGCCATCATTAATAAAACAAACAACAACAGATGCTGGCGAGGATGTGGAGAAAAAGGAACACTGCTACAGTGCTGGTGGGAATGCAGACTAATACAACCTTTTTGGAAGACAGTATGGCGATTTCTGAAGGAACTAGAAATTGACCTTCCATATGACCCAGCAATTCCCCTATTGTGAATATATCTGGAGGATCTCAAATAATTCTACAAAAAAGATACCTGTATATGTATGTTTGTTGCAACTCTATTCACAATAGCAAAAACACGGAACCAATTGTGTTTCCAGTTGAAGCTGGACTGGATAAAAAATGTACATATACACAATGGAATATTATGCAACCATAAAGAAGGACAAATATCTGGACTTTGCAGCAAACTGGATGGATTTGGAGTCGATCATACTCAGTGATTTATCACAAAAACAAAGAAATGAGTTCCATATGTTCTCACTCATAAGGTGACCTTGAACAATTATAATGCTATAAGAAAGTAATTGGCAGTAGCGGAAAACTGTCAGGGGAAGAGGGGGTGGGACTGGCAGTTGGGGAAGACTGCTAGGGGAGGGAGGGGAGTGCCTCATCAGCAAGGGTACCTGCATGATCAATGCTTGTATACCTAACCCTGAATTGTACCCTACATCTTTATAATAAATAAATAAATTTTTTTAAAAAGTCAAAGAAAAAAAAGATTTACCATCCATTTTAACCATTTTTAAGTGTGCAGTTCTGTGGCATTAAGTACCTTCACCTTGTTGTGCAACCACAACTGCCATATGTCTCCAGAACTTTTTTCAATCCTACCAAACTGAAACTCTGTACCCACTATATGCTAACTCTCTTCTCCTTTCCCCAGCTCCTGGAAATCACCATTCTCTTTCCTCTCCCTCTATGACTTTGACTACTCTAGTAACCTCATATACATGGTGGAATCATATAATATTTGTCCTTTTTTGACTGACTTCGCTAGCTCCATGTTTTCAATGTTCATCTGTTTTATAGCATGTAGTAACATTTCCTTTCTTTGTGAGGCTGGATAACATTCCATTGTTGATCCATTCATCTGACAATGGCCACTTGGGTAGCTTCCACCTTTTGGCTGTTGAGAATAATGATGCTGTGAACGTGGGCGGACAAATATCTGTAGAATCTCTGATTTCATTTCTTTTGAGTAATAGACCCAGAAGTAAAATTGCTGGGCTATTCTCGGGTAATTCTATGTTTAATTTTTTTGAGGAGCCTCTATACTGTTTTCCATACTGGCTGCATCATTTTACATTTCTACCAACAGTGCACAAGGGTTCCAGTTTCACCTCATCTTTGCTAACACTTGCTATTTTCTCCTTTTTTTGGTTAGCTATCCTAGTGAGTGTGAAGGGTGAGATGTGGTGTCCCACTGTGGTTTTGATTTGCATTTCCCTAATGATTAGTGATGCTGAGCAGCAGCATCTTTTCATGCGTGTATGTATAATTTAATAAAGAATTTTGGGAGACTCCAAAACCTTCCTAGTGAATGGATTACATTTAATAATGAAATTTCTGTGGTATTTCAGGTAGCCCTAAGGAAGAGGCGATTCCAGTCAGTGGGACCTCCCCAGTTCCAAATACCCTAATGTCCAGAAGTGTGCACAATGCCTGTTTCATGCCTGCATGAGGTCATTCCCAGAGGCTCTAGGGTCTGAAAACTCCCCAGTATAAGCTCTGCTCATTCATCTTTGTTATCAAGTGATATCCCGCCTACAAAGTCTGCTGAGGAAAGCACGGCCAGCTGCCATCCCTTTAATATTTAGAAACCTGCCTTAATAAATCCTAGCCCTTCCTGCATGTTGCTATCTGCATTCGTGGCTCCAGTTTTCTGGGAATTCAGTAGGATGGTTTCTTATCTGTTAGCTTGTCAGAAACAGGCGCGAGGACAATCAAATGTTCATCTATTCACATCTGGTGTTCTGCAGGGAACAGCATTTAGACCCCTACTGTGTCTAACTGTATAAATGGTTTCTATCTATCATGTAAATCAGAAATGCTTACGTGCAGAGCAAACGGCACCAGATAGAGATCAACCTAGGCTGAATGAGGGGAAAGGGGTGGACTATCCCACCCTCTTTTTTTTTTTTTTAGTGAGAAAGCAGGATTTATTGAAAGGACAGAAAAGCTCCCACAGCGGGAGGAGACCCGAAGGGGTTGCCCTATCCCACCCACTTTTAACATTGGGAACTCGTAGAATTCTCACCATAGTCCTGTCTTACTTTTTAAATGCTAATTTCGAGCTGAAGTTTTTGGCCTTTAATCATTGTACTGTGTGATTCACATGTGCAAGTGTGTGCATGTGCACACATGTGTGCATGCATGCATATGTGTGTGTATCTTTGGGCCTGTGCACATCTGCATCTTGTATTCCTCACCATGCCTGTGCACATTGACAAGTGCATGCATTTATTTGTGCTATACATTATGTCTTGTGTGTCTTTATGTGCTTCTCTGTGGTCATACTTTTGCATGGTCTTTTGGTGTCTATATGTTTGTCTGTGTTTATTTAGAATGTCTCTCTGTGATGACATAGGTATGCATACCTGTTTGTGTGTGCATATCTGTGGGTCTGACTCAGTGTGTGAGTTTGGGGTATGTGTGTGTGCACGCACATGTCTCATGAATGCTTTCTTTTTTCCACCTCACCCCTGCTGCTTCTGTGAATGAAGCCAGATCATCCATTTTCAAGCTTGAGGAGGAATCCTGGCTTGGATGGTTAAGGCCAGAGACAACCAGTCGTCTTTGTGATGTGTCTGAGGCGTGCCTTGTGGGACCTCTTGAGACTAGTCCCCACCCTCAGCTCTGTGCAGCCAAGTGCTGAAAGCCCTCTAATGGGGCAGAATTACCTGTGCTGAAATCAATGCCTCCTTTCCTTCTGCTGCTAACGAGGCCTGCACACAGGCATCTCCACAACCATATCCTCTAGTTCCTGCAAAGAAAGGTGCTTAGAGCTGGTGGGACTGAAATAATCCACTCTCCTGACAGCTCCGGGTGGCTCCTTGCCCTGAAGTGTTCTCATTTCCAGGATAAGCAATACCACTGGTTGTTTTGACTAAGTTCCTATCCTTTTTCCAACCGGCTTGCCCTCTGCTGTATTCTGGTTCCCCTCTCGAGCTCGCAGGGAGGGGTTAATCCTTCTATCTTACCATGTGACCAAGAGTCAAGAGGATGGGGACAGCATTTATCATCATCATTATCCTCACGATCATCATCAATCCACCACTTAAGTGTGCTGGCATGTTAAAGAAACCAAAGCCCTACAGTGTTGTCCACGTTACCTCCTTCAATCCAAAAGTTCAGTCCACGACACAAGCAAAATAATTTTCATTTTTCCAGCAGCAGCTGCTGTTGACTGAACAATCACAATGAGTCAGGCATGATGCTAGGCCCTTTACATGAATTAAACTACTTAATATTCATTGTAACCCTAGGAAGTAGCTATTATTAGTATCTCCACTTAACAGACAGGGAAATGCATACCAAGAGAGATTAAGTCATTTGTCTGAGGTCACACAGCCAGCAGGTGGCAGAGCTAGGAAAAGAACATCATCGTGTTGGGGAGCAGGGCCTGTGTTCTTAAGCACCATGGAGTGGAGAGATTTCGAGCTGGCCAAGCTCCTGAGTTGTGCCCCGTCAGCCCCCTGGACTCTTGGGGGGCTGAGGGATGCTGAGGATGGTCTTAGAACTTTGGAGAGTGCTTAGGCTGCTGGGCCAGCAAACACTTTCTTCCCAGGTGCTTCCCTGTTCTTCCAAACTGACTGTTGGTTTGCACGCACACACACATTCTTCCAGAGGTTCAGAGAATTGTGGTGTTTGGCTGGAGTTGTGGGGAGAATGGGGAGATGTTGGTTAAAGGATAGGAAATTTCAGTTAGATGTGAGGAATAAGTTCAGAAGCTCTATTGTCCATGATGATGACTGCAGTTCATAACAATGTATCATATACTGAACATTGCTAAGAGAGTAGGCCTTCAGTGTTCTCACCACAAAAAAATAAGCACATGAGGTCACATCTGTGTCAAACAGCTTGATTTATCCTTTCCACAGTGTATACATACTTCAAAACATCATGTTGTATATCACAAATAAATGTGATTTTTGCTTGTCAATTAAAAATCCTAATTAATAAAAAGATTGTCAGTGTCATCTTTGACTTCTCTCATTTCCCACACTTCCTATTTGATTGATGCTTTATTGAATCCTGCTAACTTGATCTTCAAC
>NW_007247199.1:469440-469854 GCF_000164805.1 Carlito syrichta
AGCTTGTAATAGTGTATTATAGTCAGGATTTTTGCAAAATGAGTAGCTTATACCTGTTCTTGCCACAGGAGAATGAACAACTATGTGAGATAATGGATATGTTAATTTGTTCCACTACAGAAACTGTTTTGCTATATATATATATGTATCTTATAACATCACGTTGTGTACCTTAAATATATACGATAACATGTATTTGTTTATTTATTTATTATTTTTCTTGAGTTGGAATCTCACTCTGTCACCCAGACTGGAGTGCAGTGGCCGCTCCCGGCCACCACAGCCTCGACCTGCTGGGCTCCGGCGATCCTTCCGCCTCAACCTTCCAAGTAGCTGGAACTACAGGCGCGCGCTACAACACACGGCTAATTTTTTGATTTATTGTAAAGATGAGGTCTCGCCAAGTTGCCCAAT
>NW_007247199.1:469874-506467 GCF_000164805.1 Carlito syrichta
ACTCACCTCAGCCTCCCAAGGCGCGGGAATACAGCTGATAACATGTATTTAAAAACATACTCGGGCCAGGCGTGGTGACTACACCTGTAATCTCAGCACTTTGGGAGCCTGAGGTGGGAGGATTGCTTGAACTCAGGAGTTTGACACCAACCTGGGCAACATAGTGAGACCTTGTCTTTACGAAAACAAAACAAAACAAAACAAAATTAGTGGGCATGTTGGTGTGTGCTATATTCCCAGCTACTTGGGAGGCTGAGGTGGAAGGATCCGTTGAGCCCAGGAGGTTGAGGCTATGGTGAGCTGCGATTGTGCCACCACATTCCAGCCTGGGTGAGTGAGACCCTGACTCAAAAAAATTTTTTGAATTAAAGGAAATAGGGGCATAAGGATTGTTATATGTTGATTACTGCTATAGACTTGGCACATAGTGAGCACTATGTTTGTATCTGCAGAATAATGTATATATGACAACATATGCCTGAAACACAAAATCCAAAAGGTACAGAGGGAAAATGTTCTTTGCTACTACCATCCTTTGACCATCCATCTTCACTTCCATGAGGCATTGGCTATTTCTAGTTATCCTGTATTCTTCCAGAGGTATCCTACACAAACGTGTGTGTATGTATTTTTGTTATACCTACATCTATCTATATTTGTAGCAGCATCAAACACAGACAGTATTTCACCTTTCTTTCTTTACTCAGTATCCTGGCAATTTTTTCATACCAGGACACAAAGAATAGCTGTGATCTTTTAAAATATCTGCCCATCATGTAATTGGATGAGTGTATGTCTATTGTTGACCAGTCCCCCATGGGGACAGTTTGCACTTGCAGATGTGACTGTAATGAATAATTCAGTGCTTGCATCATTTCTCACAAATGCAAGTATATCTATGGGATGGATTCCTAGAAATGAAATTGTGGTGGCTGACTTAAGAAAAAAAAATCAAAGCTTGGCAAGTTCGGCATTCTCGAGAGGAGTATTCATGACAATGCTGATCTAGAGGGTAAGCGTGCTGCTGTGTATCATGATGTCAAAATTAAAAATCGACTCATTATGCAGCTAATGGGGACTTGTGATGATGGTTAAGTTGGAAGCTCTGTCCTACCACCCTTCTTTTTCTCCTTGAGAAGGTGCCATGCGTCTCAGAGGCCGTAATGGCAGCGAATTCCACTACAGAGATGGTTTTCTGTTAACAATAGCATAAGACCTAATCTTCTTTAAAAACATCCAGAAGGTCAGGTCTTACCTTCTTTGAGCTAAGCATCTCCAGCTTTGGCTTTGCCTATTGTATCACCAGAGATCATTTTTCCTCTTCTGGTGCAACTGGATTTGGGGGTGGAATGTGGTTAGTAGGGCTGCTTTCTGCAGCAAAAGACTGAGGAGAAAAATGGGACACTTAGAATGCCAGCCATGCTTTAGTGATGTGTGAAGTTCTGGACACTGCAGTTTCTCTTTTTGTAAAATTTGGGAAGTAAGACCTACATGTTACAGGACTGTTCTAGGGATTTCATTAGCTCATGCATTCATTTATTTATTTAAAAATATTTACCAAGCCCTATCCCCACGTGAGGCTATTCTAGGCCTCAGGAATGTAGACCTGAACACAACTTACTAGGTTCCCTGACCTGTGAGGGGTAAATATTGGTATTAGACAGTCCTGTGAGGGGTAGGTATTATTATTAGCACGTGAAGTGCTTTGCACTGTGCCTGCCACATAATGTGGGCACCATACTTAGGGGCTTCTGACATGTATCATCATAAGAAGGTAGAAAGGGTCACATTCTATTTGGGAGAATTGGAGCAGGGGAGGAGGTATAAGAGTTTGCCTTGAAGGATGAGGTTACAGGTTTCAGGAAGGAAAGTGGCTTGGGTGTGGGGACTGCACGGGAGAAGGCACAGAGGTGGAAGAACACTAGGGTTTTTGAAAACTTCAGAATCTGGTCCCCATCCCTCAGTGGGTAACCCTCCTGCCCTGATGGCATGCTGGTGCCCAGACTCTGACTTTCTTCTCACTGCGCTGAATGACAGACTCCATGGCTTTCAGCCTGCTTCCTGTTTCTCAAGACTCAGTTCTCTCCTTGCTCTGACCTTAGCCTGAGCGATTCCAACCCTTGCTCCCCACATCCCCATGAGCTTCATTTCACATTCTACCCAATCCATTTTCTCCATCCCTGTGCGTTCCAAGACCTGGATGTTTTTAGCAAAACTATCCATGATAGGGCGTTTTTTGCTCATGTGTGTTCTTTGTCTGTTTCCTTATGGTTTTTAATCATTCTCTTTTGACTTGATAAATGAGCCTTGGCTTCTCACAACTTTCCTGAAGACCCAGGGTAAAAAACATCCTTTCCGGTAGCTACAGCAGTTGTGAGGGAAAAATGAGCCTTCTTGATAGTCAATAAATCACTTTGTCACCTTAATCTTTTATCGATCTCAATAAAAGTTGTATTTTGTTTCTTAACAAAAATCCACCAGAGAAGACATCCATACAGGTGGGGGCATGATGCAAGCAGTGGTCAAGCCATCACCTCATATCGTTATTTATGGGAGAACAAAGAATTTGAGGGGATTGAAGGGTGGGGAAAGCTAGAGACTAAGAAACCATTCTTGTAAGTGATGCGTCGTATTTTAAGACACACTTGACTCCAGGTAGCCCACTCACGGACAAGACTCTGAAGCTATATTTTATGCAGACTTTTATAAACAGGTCATAAACACCCTGCTTCTCCAAGCCAGGAAAGCAAAGGCTCTTTCCTGCTTGCTAGTAATGCATCTATGCGGTCAGTTAAATTTAGAATATGGCAATCATTGTGCTCTGAGTTGGCTCGATCTCCAGGGGAGGATTATCAAAACGGGTTACTCCTGGAGGAATGAGGAACGTTTCATCAAGACTTGGAGTCAAGATTTCGTTAAGGGTTGGAATAAATATATTTTTCCCTTGGTGCAGAGGTAAAGAAATACTAATAAAAAATGGTCTTCAATGTTAACGTTTGTGTCTTGCTCCTGTTCTCTCAGGGAGGGTTTGGTAATTTGGGTTTAAAAAAACAAAAAAGAAGTAAAACAGAACAGTGCATACACTGACACTTTTCTCTCCTATCTAGTTTTTCTGTAAGTCTCAACCCAATTGTCATTTCTATCCAGGCTCCATCCATGGGACCTTGATGTTTTAATTCTCACCAAACATCCTGTGATTTCCTCTGTCATAGTGCTATCACATTATATGGTATAAATCAGGCAAGGTCTTTGACCTCATAAAACTTACACTTTCATGTAAAAAAAAATTCAACTATAGGACAAAACTTGGTGTATAGTAGGCACCCAAAATGTGGAAAGTGAAATTTGTCGCTATTTCTTTTATCTGGCTGATGATGGCTGTCATGGCACCTCTGGACTCAAAAGCCCACACACGGTGTGTGCGTGCGTGCGTGTGTGTGTGTGTGTGTGTGTGTGTGTGTGTGTGTGTGTGTGTAGGTAAGGGTTCATATCTCTTTTTTTAGGGCATATGGGGGGACCCCCAAAAACTGGAATTTATTTATTTAAAAATTGTTTATTTATTCTTACATGTTTAAACTTCAGTCACCTTCAAAGTACTGTTTGTTTGATGCAATACACCTATTGAGATGCTTTTTCCACTGCTCCGAACAGTTTTTGAATTCATCAGTTTTGATGCCTTTTAGTGCTTCTGCCATTTTTTGTTTCACCTCTTCCACATGGCCAAAATGTTTCCCTTTGAGGACTTTTTTCATTCAAGGAAACAAAAAAAAGTTGCTTGGGGTGAGATTGGGTAAATAGAGAGGGTGGAGTATGAGGTCATATCATTTTTGGTCAAAAACTGCTGAACACTCAGCACAGTGTGGGCAGGTGCACTCATAAATCATCCATCATGAAATGGGTCGATGCCTTTAAAGAATCTCCAAAAAAAATTCACTGAAGCTGAACATAGCCTCTCACAACAATGCTAGCTGGTACACTGATGATGATGGGTTCCTAGAGCACTTACCTAGTGGGGTAAGACTGTACTACAAAGGGCCTGCCCTCCAAAATAGAATTCTGGACTTTTTTTTGAGTCTTCCCTCATTGTAATTAAGATCAGTTTGGAAGAATAGATTTTATCACTTCATGAATTGACTAGACCCTATTCTATTGGTAATGGAAATAATTTTAATTGCTAACATTGAATACTTTCATTGTGCCAAGCACCAGGGGATCTTCTTCATAACAGATGGCATTTGTTGTGTGTTTACTGTGTGTCAAACACTTAGCTGAGCACTTTCTAAGTATTCATCTTTTGATCTTCACCACAATCCTAGGGTGTAGGCACTACTATTGTTCTTGTTTTGCCAAAGAAGAAACCATGGCACACAGAGGTTAAGAAACATGCCCAAAGTATCCCACAGCTTACTACTCCTAAAGGTAAAACTCTCATTAATGTTAGTTCAAACACTCACTGATCATCTTTAATGTCCAAATCAAGGAGGGAATCTATTCTGGCATCAACCTGCCCAATCTGGGACACTGGACAGAAACATGTTTACAAACTAAAGTCTGATCTGCTTTGATCAAATGAGCCTCAGATGCCTCCTTAGGACTGGACTTAAGTGTGGATGTTTCTTAAGCATTTATGACTGTTAAGAGGAAAGATGTCCCATCAAAGGTGAGATTCAGTAGGACCCTGAATCAACGCTCTTGCTGGGGACCATTACCTCCTCTTCTCTGCTCTGCTGGAAGCAGGATGAGCCATGTAGACTAATTAGCACATGTAGCCTGGAATAGGACAGAGAATGATAAATGAATGACTCTGGAAGATTTTTGGTTGTCTTTCCCCCCTCATCCATATGCAATGGTGCATCCACTTGTAGACTGTGGAAAGCCCAGGCCTGTGCACATTCAGACAAATATAAAGCACTATATAAAGCAAAAGGGGTTGTTAGTAAAACAGATGCAGTGTTAATTGCACTTATGAGAGCAGCATAAATAAAACAATACATGTGCTAGAAAATCCTTTTACAATGTTCAGATTTTACAAAACTAGCTTCTCTGCAAAAGTAAAGATTACTAGGGCTAGATTTCTTTCTAAAACATTATTCAGATGGATGTTAATGGTGCCTATGATTTTCACTGCCTCGTACATTTTTTCATTCAACACATATCTGCTGAAAATCTGACTATGTGCTTGATGCTTATGATGATGAATAGCCTTTGTCTTCAAGGAGACTTCAAATTTAAATGTCTAACCAAATATTTAGAAAGGTAGTTTTCACTGGGTGGGAGGACAAAGGGGGATTTGGAAATACCTGGAGACAATTTTGGTTGTTAAAATTGGGAAGAGTGTGCCACTGGCACCTCACCTAGTAGGTTGAGACCAACAATTCTGCAAATGTTCCGTGGTGCACAGGGTAGCACCTCACAACAAAGACTTATTTGGCCCCAAATGCTAACAGTGCCAAGGCTGAGAAGCCCTATTGCATAATGTTAGAATGTTAGGTCATGAGTTCTATAAAAAGCGCTCGTGAAAGTTCTGTGGGAACTCAGAAAGAGAACAACTAAATAAGCCTCAGGCATTGGAAAGGTTTTTTTAATGACAGATGTAACATTTGATCTCAGCCTTGATAGATTAATAAAAGCTTGCTTGGTATAGAAGAAGAGGAAGGACATTCATAGCACAGGGACATGAGCAAAGATCTGGTGACATATAAGAACAAGGTGGATTCAGGGAGTGAGAGCTTCAATAAGGCTGAAATTGAGCGTGTGTGTATGTGTGTGTGTGTGTGTGTGTGTGTGTGTGTGTGTGTGTGTGGTGGGGTGGGGGTGAGAAGGGATCAAGACAAGGCCATTGGAATGACATTGTAAAGGCCTTTCAATGCCATACTTAGGATCAGGAGCCTTCAGTTAGATCAGGGGTCAGCAAACGACGGCCCAATGACCAAATTCAGTCTACTGTCTGTTTTTGAATGGCCCATTTGCTAAGAATGGTTCTCCTCTATTTAAAGGGTTGCAAAAAAAATCCAAAGAAGAATAATATTTTGTGACATGTGAAAATGATATGCAATTCTAATTTCAGTGTCCATAAATAAAGTGTACTGGAACACAGCCACACTCATTTGTTTATTTATTGTCTGTGGCTGCCTTCACACTCCAGTAGCAGAGTTGAGTAGTTGTGGTAAGAGACCGTATGGCTTGCAAAGCCTAAAATATTTACTATCTGTCTTTTTGCAGCAAAAGTTTGCTGATGGCTGAGTTAGAGGATAGAGAATAATGGAATCATGCTACAGAAACCACTATGGCAGCAGTTTGGAAGGTGACCTGTAAGTTGAGAGATCTGGGTGGAAAACTGTTGTTCATCCAAGTGAGATATTACGATGATGTATCAGTCAGGATATGCAAGGCTGTGCTGTGGTAACAAGTGAGCCCATAGATCACAGTGACTTTCCCGGCTTGTTTCTCACTGGTAATACGCGTCTATTTTAGGCTGGCTGGGCTTCTGCTCCTCTTCATCCTATCCAGGCTGACAGAAAAGCCTCTATCTGAAGCATTTCAGTTCTTGTGCAAGAGGCAAAAATAGACACAGTGTGTCACATACTAGCTCTTACAGGTTATGTCTGATAGCTCCACTTATATGTCTGATAGCTCCACTTATATTCTGTTAGACAAAGAAGATCCTGTGGTTACTCCTGGGTTCAACAAGGCAGGGATGTATAATCCATTGCAGGCAGCAGCAGAATTAACAGAGATAAGGAGACTGATCCTCTTCCCATTACAGAGAGAGAATAGATGGGAAGAAGGAAGGAGAGGAAAGAGACTAGGGGGGCACCCCGTTCTGCCTTTGATGCTTTGGTGCATGGTGATAGCACTCACTGAGATGGGAGACCCCCAAAGATGCTAGGGAATAAGATGGCAAATTCCTTTGGGGCAAGGTGATTCGGGGCACCTGTGGGAAGTGAGATAGAAGAGAGTAGTGAGGCAGCTGGAAATGTAGGTCTGAATCTCAAGACAGGTGTAAGAAACTGGAGATTACCATCAATTTTATTCCCCTTGCAGATGTAGAAAGAGATTGTCTTCCTAAATTAGATGACAAGATAAGCAAAGTGTTTAGCATACCGCCTGGCACAGAAGAAGGTATCATTAAAGATTTTTAGTAATTACTATTTTTCTTATGAACCAAGTGGAACCATGTAAATAATTCAGAAGCCCATTAATGAGCCACCTTGCCAAACTTCAGCCACATGGTCAATCGAATAAAACTGCTTGACAATGCATCATTAAAAAGAAAACTCCTTCTGACCAGGAGTTGGTGTTATTAAGCCAGCTTAACCTACACATCCATGCTCAACCGACAATAACTCCTATGTTCGGATGGGACCATGATGGTCTTAACCTGGAGTACATTTCTGAACAACTGGAATTCTACTGGAATTAATATCTTTCCAGTAAAATAAACAACAAGCCAGCTGTTATCAGAGTGCTGGTGTACTCCAAAGTTTAGGGTAAATGTCAATATTCAGGACAGGGTTTTGGAGCCTGTCTATGGGGAGGCTGGGGAGAGGTACACACAGTGACCCAAACTGTAACACCATTTGGTTATCCAGGAAGAGACAAGGTTTAATCTCTGATAGTAGCAGTGGGCTTAGTAGAATCTAAGTTAAACTAGGTAAAGTTAAAATGAGAGATTGAGATTCATACACAGTCACATATAAATGTTGACTTTAGCTTTCTAAAGCTAGTCAATTTAGGAGCCTAATCCACTCATTCATTCATTCAACAAATGTTTGAGTTCCCTATATCCAAGGCCACTGTTCTGGGATGGGGAAAGAGTGTTAAATGTCCTGCACTTGCTTTCGAGAGGGGGCTAGGCATGAGCAGATAAACAAATACATATGTGATATAATATTAGGTTATGATCACTTCAGTGAAGAGAAAGAGCAAAGCAGGACAAAGGGTTTGTATGATGTGGCAAGCAGTGTGTGTCTGTGTGTGGTATCCAAGTGTCTCTGTGTTACTTTACACAGGACTGTCAGGAAAGCTCTTGCCAAGGAGGAACCACTTAGGCTGGGTTCAGTGGAGAAGGATGGAACTATGCTGCTATTTGGGGAGAATGGCTTCAGTTAGAGGGAAGACAACACACAAAGGCCCTGGGAAAGGAAAGTACTGGGCATGTTCAAAGAGTAGCAGAGAGTCTTGTGTAACAGGGTCATACTTAGCTGAACAAGAGAGCTGAGGGTTGTATTTATGAAAGGTGCCAAGGTGCAAGTCAAGGGAAGAAGCCAGGAGTTTGCGAAGCCAATGGTAAGTGACTAGAGCATTGAGGACAGGGCAGCGATGTAATTTGAGGCTCATTTTAGAAGGACCTCCCACCTTGGTTGCTTGGTAGGAAGGAGATCGCAGGATGGCAAGGTGGAAACACGAAGGTCAGTGATGGGATGACTGAGGTTACCCAATGACAAGGGTCGTTGTGGAGGAGGTGAGAGGTATCCTATTTGGAGACATGTTTTGAAGTTAGAGTCAATAGCATTAGCAAAGAGATTGCATGAGGAGTTTGGGAGAATGAGAGGCATCAAAAATGACCCTATGTATTTAGACAGAGCAAGTGGGTACTGTCATCTACTGAAATGAGGAACAATGGGGGAAGAGCAGGCTTTGCTGGGTCAAGAGTTCTCTAAGCCCTCTACATACTTAGGGCCATGTATCCAGGAATGACTTATATTCTTATGACACTTGACATTTTGCAAAAACAATTTCATGCCAGCTGTAGAAGGTAGGCAGGACTGATAAGCTATTTGTTTCTATTTTTTGAATGAAAATAACCAAGGATTAGAAAGAATAAGCCAGAGATAGTGTAATAGGACTATTCTGAAACACAAGACACAAACCAACCCCAACTATTGTAAACACAAAAGAAAATGTGTTGGTTTTTGTGAATGGGGTTTCTAAGGATGCAGTTGGCGTTAGTTGTAGCTGTAGTTGATAGTGAATACTGTCTGTCTATCTGTCCCAGATGTTATCTCCCAAGCCCAGACACATGTTCTGAGCCCCTAGAAAGAGAACTCAGAAGAATCTGTGCATATATTTTTCTAAGATGACCTCCCTTTCAGTTGCTGAAAGACTCCTGCAATAACATCACAGCTAAACCCATAAAGATGGAAGACTGAGTGCTCAGCGAGCTGGCTGACAGGCTCTAGTTTAATTCTGATCTGGGAGAGAGGAATCCATCGGAACCCTGTCACCTCGCTGCCAGGAGAGATTGCCTTCTTTCTGCTCAGCAAAGATAAAGAACTCCCTGCCTCCCAGAGAAGCATTTTCACTGAAGACAGTCACTGCCAGACCGTCTGGGACAGAAATCTTCTGGACCCAACCACTTCTTCCTGTTGGGAGTGGAAGTATTCTCGGCCAGGTGCCTCTGTATTTGGAATTCTATCAGTCAAAAGTTATTCCTAAGGTCTTCAACTGTCACTGTTCCCTATGCCTATTCCTCTTGGAGCATAGAACTGTCCTAAACTTTGTCATTTGAAGTTATTTGTGCCTTCCTGCAATCGACAGTCTCTTATCCCTTCTTCTTTATGCCTCCTCCTCTTTGGGTTTCCATAACACCACAACCTGCTTGCTTTCTTCCTACTTCATTGGCTGTTCCCTCTCAGGCTTCTTTGCTGATATCTCCTCCCACCAACTTCAAAATATTGATGTTCCTCAGGCATCAGTTATGGGTTCTGTTTCCTACACTATCTGGACTCCCCCTAGATGAGATGTCATCCATTCCCTGTGGTAGAGGCGATTGGCTACCTGCTCAATAGTCATGCTTCCTTCTCTGGCAACAAAAGCTCATTTGGCTTAAATCTGGAAAGGGCATGTGTGCAGGGACAGTGACTGACTTCTCCGTCCCTAGTGGATGATCTGTGATGGGATCTAAGTCAATCATAGTGACCTCATTACCCTTTGCTCATGATTGATTTCAGGATGAACATATGACCCAGTTCTGGCCAATGGGATCTTAAAGGAAGCTAGGGATTCGGGGAAAAATTTCTTTCACATTCAATTTCAGCCATTTTGAACTTTTTCATGCCCCTGAACAGTTGAATATATTCTTCCTTAAGCTTTGAATGTTGTTCCCCATGTTTTACAGCTGATAAAATTTTGATTCATGCTTCAGGATCCCATGCAAATGTCACTTCTTCTCTGTTGCTCTCCCTCCTCACTGTTTTTTGAAAAATCCCCAGGCTTTCTCCTCTTTGCTCCTGCAATGTCCCATGCTTACCTGTATCATGAGACCTGTCAGGTTGCACTGTGATTATGTGTCCTTCCTCCTCAAATTGAGGCTTTTCCAGGGCAGAGATACTGGCTTATTTATTTCTGAAACTGCCCCAATGGATGGCACTCTACCTGACATGAAGAAAATGTCCAATTAAGGTGTTGAATGAAAAGTGCTGATGGGTTCAGTAAGAAAGGATTGGTGATATTGACAAGTCAAGGAACAGAACGAAATGGAGGAATCTGGGAAAACACACAGCCTTATCTTCCTGTTGTTTACAGAATGCTCAAACTCCTTTTCATGACCTTCAGGGCCTTGCCTGCTCTTGTCCTTGATAACCTCTCTACCTCAAACTTCTTGCCACAAGCCCATACTACTGGAAGCTTCAAGTTTTAAACCCGCATATGTTATATTCTTTCAGACAGCGGTGCCTTTTCACTCTCTATTGCCTTGCCTGGAATTTCTTCTCACCTTGTTAACTTCGTTAAACTCGTATTCATCTTTCAAAACCCTATTCCATCACCCTTCTGGGATGCTTCTGCAGGCCACTCTTGAACAGGCAGAATGACTTCCTGTTCTGCATTCCCTTCGTGCTTTGAACATAATTTTGAGTGTGGAGATTGTGTCTATGTGCTGCTTTTTAGGTGTCTGTCTCTCCTACAAAGGATTATAGATTCCTTGAATGAGAGATCATGTTTTTTTCATATGTGTGTCTCCAGTGCCTAACTCAAACTCCAGTGCATCATAGGCTTAATAATATTTGCCTGGTTGAATTGAATCCCAAGCTTCCTAATTCCACAGAGATTTCTTCTGATGTATCTGTTCAGAACGTGCCACTGGATCAAGCCAGATTTAGTGGGCTTTCTAATGGGGAACTATAGGAATAGTAACAGCTGAACATTTTAAATATTTATTATGCATCAAAATCATTTCAAAACTTGATATGACCTACACATCTTCTCTGTGAGAGAGGGATCTATATTTTACAAATGAGGCACAGAAAGGTTAAATAACTTGCCTAAGGTCACAGAGCCAGTAAAGGACAGAACCAAAATTCAAACTCAGAGAGTCTAATCTTGAGCTGGATGCACCATGGAAATTGATAGGGAATACCAACCTGTTGTCAGACACTTCTGCCATATTTTCTGTGGCCCTGTCCCAAATCTTTGCAGCAGAGCTTTTAAATTCAGAAGGTTGCTAGAATTACTCTTCCTTCCTCTGGCTGCAGAGAGCACGCCAGTGTACATCACTGAAAACCTATGGCATGGTCTTCAATCTTTTCCACACTCAGCCACTTCCAACCTTGACCTTAGAGTCATGAAGACGATGCTTATGAGGCTGTTACTCAGAGGAAAATGGAAATGGTCCCTGTGGGAAGACTGCAGGATTTTAGTTCCAGCCTTCTAATTTCAGATCAGCCTAGAGAAAAGAACCGTGCTAGCAGTCCGATTCGCAAAATTAGGTGAGCTCTGTTCTTTGCCTCTCTTAAGAAATATGGGCGCTGCTCTGAAAATCTTTTTTTAAACTCCTCTCTGGTCCATGTAACAGGAAATTGGTCTCTGCCATAGGCCAATAAATCTCCAACTTTTTATTGAATATTAAAGAAAGACTTCAAGTCAAGTTCAAATCTCTTTGCTTGGAGCTTCTTACATAATACTGCAGCTCCAATACTTCAGGTCACAAAAGCTTTAAAAAGAAGGAGAAAAATGGAAAATCTCTGCAGGTCAGTGGCCCCCAGGGATGATTTCTTCTCCTTGGAAATAATAGCCTATTACTCTAAAAATCTTAAACAAGGCATTCCCTCTCTGGCTTGCACATTGTAATTGAGATGGGGAGGAGGATTAACACCTAGTAGTCTCCAGATGCATCTAAAGTGTTCGTGCAGCAGCTTCTCTCAGAAGGCAAACTGGCAGTCCTTGGTCCTGACATAACCAGGACCTGTGATGGACACTGTGTGGCATGGCTCAGATACCCTTTCAGAATTGGGGAATTTATGTTTCCTGCTGCTGAGAGTGTTGGCGGCTGTCATGGCTCAGCCAACTTGCTCTTCTAGAGACACCTTTGACCTGAGAAAGTTACATGGACGAAGGTCACACACTCTTCCCCAGGAGCAACCCAAATGCATTTAGTGAACAATGTGGAAGAATGAAGACTTGGCCTTCTCGCCTCAGTTTAAGACAAATTTGAAGACCATCCCAGTTCCAGAGTTCCCCAGGGGTCGGCAGTGGCCTGTGGCGCCATGGCCTCTCTCCTTCCTCTCCTCCTCTCTCTGCAGGTGTTGCTTCTGCTGGCTCTTTGCAACAGATCTCTTGCATGAGGATCTGAGAGTCCATTGTCCTGGGGCATCAATCCTAAGACAGACTGTTATGCACCAGTGACTTGGAGAAAATTAGCACATTTTCGTTGGAAAGACCTTTGGAAGATAACATACAGAATGAATGATACCATTTTCATGATATTTAAAAACACAGAAACCTAGACACACATTTTGCAAATGCATAAATAAGAGCAAGGTGATGGGAAGTACCAGCTTCAGGAGGGAGCTTACATTTTGGGTGAGGGGAGGGCAGTTGAGAGGAAGAGAAGTGACACAGGGGCTTCAGCTCTATTGGTAACGTTCTATTTTATATCCTGGGTAATGGGCACATGGATATTTATTTTGCTATTGTCCCATTTTTTGGAGGTCAAAATATTTCATAATAAAAGTAAAAACTGAGGGATATTCTGAGATTCAGAATATATGACTTAATTTCTCTGAAGCTGCAGCATTGTTTGTAAGAAACAGACAACTACTCAAACTGACTCCAGTGGCTCTGCAAGAATTTAAAGGTGAATTTAAAGACCAACTGAAAGGAAGTCTCCTCTCCTTCTTTCAGACTGTCTTTGTATTGTCCCATCAGCCGTGGATGGTAGTTCGCATGGGTGGGGTTGGGAGGTAGATCACATTATTGTAAGATACTCACTATCTGTATTAGGGTTCAGGAGACAGAATCAATAGGGTGGGTGTCTGTTTATCTATCTATCTATCTATCTATCTATCTATCTATCTATCTATCTATCCATCCATCCATTCATCCATCTATCTAGTCAAGGTCTCTCTGTCATCTATGTATTTATGTATCTATGTATCTATCTATCTATCTCTATCATCTACATCTATCTATCTATCTATCTATCATCTATTTCTCTGTATCACATAAATATCAGAGGCTATGGATGGGGGCAAACACCTAGGTAAGAGAAGAAGGGTGGACAGGTACCCTCAAATATGTCTCAATACAGATACTTATCATTTCCTTGTAGATTCTTTAGGTAGTTGAATTAAAATAATGAATATCATTAAAATCAGGCTTGGCATTAGAAGGCACTCTGCAAATGTTAGTTTCCTTTTTCATTATATAAGTGTCATATCAATATACTTCACACTGAAGGTTGTGTAGATTAATAGTTAATAGGGTTGAGAGTCAAATTTCTAGGGCTTAAGTTCTGGCTCCACCCCTTACTCTTTGGTCAAACATACCTCTTTGTGTTACACACCTCTTTGTAAAGCAAAGTTGATGATAGTCTCTCTCCGATAGGGTTTTTGGGAAGAAGAAATTAGTTGATTAATGTTATATGCCTTGTGGGTGCCTAGCAGAAATAAAACATTCAACTGTTAACGTTATTTTTACTATTATCAATAAATTTGTGAATCAGGACAAAAATTCTCGGATAAAAAATTCACATGCTTATGAAATTTGGCCACTGCAGTCTTAGTCCACTAAATCAACCAGGAACTCTTTTATTAGAAATGTCTTGGGCAAGTTACAAACCCTCCACCTCAATCCAATTACTCATTTAATTATGCCTTCCACATGCCAGATAGTGGGTGAGGCTCAGTTCCCATTGTCCAATTTAAATGCTTACCAAGAAATGAGCAGTGAAATAAAAATATTCATTCTTGCCTGTATTTAAGCCAGATTGAGTTACCTGTCATTCCCACTTGAGTTTGTAAAGAAAAGCCTCAAAGATAGATTGGTAAGGATAGACTATATATAGCACATAAATCTCTTAGCACAGTGCCTGGAATGTACTACTTACTATATACATCTTATTATTATTGTTATTATTATTGCTATCATTATCATTACTATGACTACTATTATTATTGTTATCATTATTACTATTACCACTATTATTATTATTACTATTATTAATATAATCTTCTCTCAGGGTCTTATGATCTTCTTTTTGCCCCTCTGTTTCTCCTGCTCTTTAGAAAACATTTCACCTCCCAGTTACTTGCCTCGATTGATGTGTTTAGACTCCCTGGATTTAGTGCTCATCTGTCTTACTAGCATTTGAGCTTCAGTTCCTGTTGCTTGATTGCCTCTGTGGCCTCCTTGTTGCCTTTTCTCCCTGATCCCATCCCCAGCTTGGCAGAATCATCCCTCCTTCTAGTCTTCCAGAGGAGGGAGGCATGGGGATTTGGATACAAACACACTAAAAGTTCAGATTCCTGCAAGCTTGCTTTTGTTGGAGAAGACAGGTACTCCTTAAAACTAGTCTACCCAAGACAGGAGCTCAAGGAGGTTAATTTCCAGGAAGGTTTCTGAAGCTATTACTTAGCATCTTCTCTCCAAAATGTAATCTAGAGTGGACATCACTGCAAAATTAGAGTGACCTACATTTATGCTAAACTTTCCTACCTTCCCAGGAGAGGACTGCTGAGCTATGAGACCACCCTCCACAGAGGGCTTTGTAGGATGCTCCCCCTTCCAAAAAATTTTTTAAAAAGCAGGGACTTGTTTGATACCACCCAGACTCCAAAGTAATATTCAGCTTACAATCTTCTCCCCTCCCCCAAAAGCAAGTTATTTGCCAGATCCCAAATGGTCCGCGGTTGATGGATGGTGGGTGATTTCTACATCAGCACACCTTGGAGCCCCAGAGCTAACCCTCTGACAGCGTTAGCATAAAAGATTTACATTTATGTTACGAGGGCCACACAAGAATAATAATTTTAAGATACATTGCCTTGGCTGCTGGTGCACCCTGGGAAATCTAGTAGCGGCAGGCGTTCAGCCGCAGCACTGTAATTACAAAATGGCAGTGCAGGAGAGGTTTTCTGGAGACAAGCAGCTAGAGACCAAAGCCATCTGCATGCCTTGGCGGATTGAAATTACAGTAATATATGAAGACATTACCTGAAAAACCCGGCACCATTTAAATGATTTACTCTTCAGCCCCAGCAAGCTTTAATTTAAGGATAAAGTCATTCAGAAAGCTAATCTGATAGGGGAGGCATTATTTCACACAGTTAAGTTAATTTACAGTAGCTGATTGTTGTGGTTGCTTTTGGTATTATTATCTTCCTACAAACAGCTGATCTGCCAGACAGAAGCAATATACTGCTTAACACAGTGTCTTAATTCAGCAGGCAAGCTATCTGTGATAAAGGTTTGTTTATAAGCAATAGTAGGAAAGTCATTTTGAGGCCATGCTGATAACACTGATGAGAAATATTTTTTTAAAGGGGAAAATGCACAATTAAATAAATGAATGAACCAGCAAGCCCTGCACTCATGAGTCTGTTTGTCTAGAATTGCTTTCCTGAGAAGTCATTTTCCATTGGTGGGACACTCTTTCCTTCCTTCCTAGGTGTTTCTGCCTGTTGATCTTCTCCCGTTTTCCTCTGTGTTTTTACTACAAGTTGTCCTTGTGCCTGGCAACAATTTCTTCCATGTTACCAAACAGACTTCTCCGCCAAGTCTTTGAGAAAGCCATGTTTTGCGATCCCAGTGAATTTCGTTGCCCAGTAAGCTATTTGCTTTCCAAGGAAAAAGTGAGTTTTAAGATTTGTTTTTAATGATTTTTTTTAGACATTCAGAGACCAGAATGTGTGTTCACTTATGGATGTTGAGATAGAAAAACCACCAAGAAGTGGGGATTTGAAAGGGAGCTAACAGGTGGTGGATGAAATTGGAGGTTTTGAAAGGATTACATATCAAGGAACTTGCTGTTTCCTTTGCAAAACTAGGAAGGAGTGATTGTGTTTTATGGCAACTCAGGATGTTAAGATGATTCAAGAGCTCTATTAGCATGGGGAGGACCATTTGTCTAATAGATTTGCCTTCACCTGCTTAGGAATGCTTTCTTTAAAGAGGGACAGTCTCTTGTGACCTCATGAGTTTATCTCAATAAGAGAGGCATAACTTGTAGAAAGGGACTGAGGAAATGCCCCCCCACAGGAACAGGAAATCACTTGCCAGCAGTCTAAGAAAGGAGCTCACAGGATACACATGTGTTAGGAAGGACCAGAAAAGTCAGATTCATAAAGTTGAAAGGCACTTAGTGCAGCCCAATCATATGTAGTTATCACTTCTTGAGTTCTTATTATGGGCTAGAAACTGCTGGATAACTCTCACTTCATTTAATTCATAGTTTATAGAGGAATTATCCAGATTTAAGGGTGGATCTGTCTCTTAAACAGAGACCAAGAGCGGTCACTTCCTGTCTGAGCTATGTGAGAGGCAGTTTCCAAAGATGACCTCAGTGATCCTCTCCCCAGCTCCAGGTGTTCATGCCCATGTATAATCCTTCCCTTTGAGTGGGGATTATCTCCATTAGATTATGAGCTAAATGAGGGCGAAAACCTCCAAACAAATGAAAACCAAATCTTGGCTTGCTCATTGATATAACGCAGCATTGAACACATTTTCTTTCTTTTTTTTTTTTTTTTGAGTTGGAGTCTCATTCCGTCACCCAGACCGGAGTGCAGTGGCTGCTCCCGGCCACCGCAGCCTCGACCTGCTGGGTTCCGGCGATCCTTCCGCCTCAGTCTTCCAAGTAGCTGGAACTACAGGAGCACTACCACGCCTGGCTAATTTTTGATTTATTGTAGAGATGAGGTCTCGCCAAGTTGCCCAGGCGGGTCTCGAACCCACGGACTCAGGCAATCCATTCACCTCAGCCTCCCAAAGTGCTGGGATTACAGGCTGAGCCACCGAGCCTGGCCGAACACACTTTCTAGTATCTATTAGTCACAAACATTTCTTGAATAAACAAAGGAATGAATAAATAAATGAGTGGGTTTCCTTAGCTCTGCAATGGAAGTAAAATATCTCCCTTATAAGATTGTTGGAGAGAATTAGTGAATAAATGATGGCCAATATAACAGAGATACTAGATGAAACTTTTCTGCCCTGCCTCTTGGTCCTTACACACAGGAAACACAATGAGAAATGGAGAGTCTACTTTTCGATGTTTTGGAGAGTAGCATTGCCTTTTCTGAATATTTTTATATGGGAGTGAGTGGAAGGTTGGTATTGCACGTATCACACAATTGATTCCATATTTGATATTTCCTTTCACCTATAGTTGCCACCCAAGTGATGTCATCAAGAGAGATCCTCTTCTTCAGCCCTTTCTTTATCTATGGAGTGATCAGTTTTGAACACTGACTCTCACCTGCTCTTGAATATCAAATCTTCCTCCATCATCAAACACAGTATCTTCTTCCCTCCTTACTAGACCAGATGTTATCAGTTAGTCTCCCTAGGCTGAAAGACAGCAATTGTCCCATCAGGTGAGATCCCCGATATGTTCAGAAGTGCCAACCTATGTTCCACACATTATGTTCATTTGACAAGAGTGAAGTGGATTAATTAACTAACATGTAACAGGTTTATCAGATAATGTCCATGAAAGCAAGTATCTCTCTGAGATAAACCCTTATTTCTTCTGCTAAAAAATATTTTATATAATTACCCAAATCACCTTGCATAGGATCTGGAACATATTAAGTATGCAAAAATATCACTTCCTTCATCTCATGTATGAAAGCATATGCTAGAAAGAAAAACAAAGTTAAAAATAGAGACAATGTGGCCAGGTGCGGCGGCTCATGCTTGTAATCGCTGCACTTTGGGAGGCTGAGGTAGGAGGATTTTGAGTCCAGGAGTCTGAGACTAGCCTGGGCAATGTAGTGAGACAGCGTTTCCACAAAGAAAAAAAAAAATTAGTCAGGTGTGGTGGCATGAGCCTGTAGTTTCAGCTACTCAGGTGGCTGAGGCAGAAAGGGTCACCTAAGCCCAGGAGGTTGAGTTTCAGGGAGCTGTGATCCTGCCACTGCACTCCAGCCTGGGTGACAGAGTGAGACTCCAACCCCAAAGAAGCAGAGACAAAGGAACTAGATATTGGAGAAAGCGTCAGAAAGCAGTGTGGACCTCCTCTCCTAGGTTGGAGAAGGAAGTTGCTTGATTGCACTTCAGTGGTCGTACTCGCCCCGGTATAATTTCCATCAGTGGGGGCTGCTGGCTTTAAAATAAGATTTGATTCCATTTTAAGTACCTCTCTTCAGCATTCAGGGGAAGGAAACAGATTTGGGGAAGAAAGGCCAGTGGAAATTGTTTGCCCTTGAGGGTAGAGACTCTGCCACATAAATTCTGAGACAAGTGAGTCCTCTGGGTTGCACAATGTTGGTCCAAGTGCATGCTGGTCGGCTTTATTTCTGGCTTGATTACCTACAAAAGAAAGATAGCATGGACACATCTTAGAGAACTTAGAATGATCAAGGTCTTCCTGGAAAAAGTGTGTTCTCTTGTTGAGGTAGGGACATAGGTGCCTGACCCAACACAACATCCTTTCCCAACTTTTCCTTCTTACAGCCAGGTGTCAAAAAGCATATACTGCCTACTAGGAAATATGCTTCTTCGGGTGACTGTCTCTATATTAGACTGTAAGCTCTGAGAGGGCAGACTCTCTGTTATATACACCATTGTTTCCCTAAGGTCTAGCCCTGCTCCTGGCATATAGTGACCACTCAGTTCCCCTCACTCCCAAGTACTTTTCTATAATGTATAGAATATAATACAGGTCAGAAATCCTTAAAATGATACATTTGTCTATCTCTGACTTCCCCTTTCATTCCTACCACCCTATTGTACCCCTCCAAAAGTTCTGCAAGCCACATCCATTGGCATTCCAGCAGTTTCCCTAAGCCGAAAGACTACAATTGTCCCATCAGATGAATTCTGTTAAGCAGGGGACCCCAATATGTTCAGAAGTACTAACTTCTGTTCCACACACCATGTCCATTTGACAAGAGTGAAGTGGATTAATTAACGTGGTGGGTCTATCTTCCACCCAGCTGTCTTGTGCTGCAATGGAGACCAAGAAAAATCCATTAGATTTTACTGAGAGATAGCTGAAAGAAAGTTTAGATTAAGTTTATCTCTCGAGGCAATTTTATTAGATAGATTAAGTTTCTGTTCATCTCTCCAAAGACCGTAGTAATAACCAGTGTCATGACTTTCAAATCCTTTGGACTGCAGAGGGTAATCAAACATGGTTGTCTTTTTATCCCCCTCTTTTACTTCTTAGTATTCTACAATCCTGCCTCGTTCATCTGTCAGAGGGATGGTATTAAGGGGATCAATGTTGACAAGTGATAGTACAAATTATGTAATGCTGATGACATTTTGCTGTCTCCTCTTGATCTGCAATTCCCACTCTCAATCACTCCTTATTTTATAAAGAGTATTGAAAGAGAAAGGCAGCTGTGGACGCCATTGGCTATAGTCCCTGAGCCCCAAGGGTAAAGAGGGGTGAATTTGAAGTGTACCAGAGGCTTCTGAATTAGGCATGGGGCTGGGGAAGATGGTCTGACTGACAGAAGGGGAAATTGAGGTCATCTTCCTACAACGGGCCTTTGACAGCTGCCACTTGGGGCCACATTGCTGTAGTCCCATGAAATATTTGACATGTTAGGCTCATGCTGTCTATGGGTTTTCTATTCCAAGCATATACCCTTTGACTTATCCTCCATGGGGATTCCATTCTTCCTTTTGGGGAATTGATGGATTTTAAAAAGGAAGAAATGAGCTGGTTTTGAATGAGGAGCAGAAGATTAGAATGACAGGTCCAGGGCTATCTTTCCTGGGGTGGGGGGAGTACTAAGTTTTGGACCAGATATTAAGGAACCAAGTAAAAGGAAACAAGTTGACAAAGTATAGCAGAAGAGACTTTTGTGGGGAAGGGAAACACATTTTCCACCCTCATAATGCTCTTTCTTGTAAAAGAATCTCTGTTCGTATAACTAGCTTTTCTCTTCCCTTATTCACCTATTCATTTTTTCAGGAAACATTATTTGAGTACCCACTGTATCCCAGATACCATGACAGCTGATGGAAATACCAACATGCATGGAGCAAGGCTAATTCCTGAGTCGAGTATAACTAACCTTTCTTTTCACTCTCTCAATTCACATCCCCTCATAGACCTAAAACAGCATGGCCTTTCATCAACATAGGCTCTGAACTGAGACAGACATGCTACTTTCTAGTTGTGACCTCAGGTAGTTGCTCAGCTTTACTGAATCAGCATTTTCTTATCTGCAAATTGAGAACAATGGCACCAATCTTGCAGGGGTGCTCTAACTCATGAAAGGGTAGAGTCTAGAGTCTTTCACTTAGGTACTTGTTAACTAGGAGGGTTCACCAAACTTTATGAACATGTGTATTGTGGCATCAGATTTGGTCTGGGCTTTACCTGGTTCCCAAGATCTGATACATGTCATGTGACCAATCTTTTATGATTCTTTCAGCCAAATGAACCTTGCTTTCATTTGCAGTCCTAAAAGGGGCAGAGCAATGAGTGGGTGGTTGAGTTTTGATGGCTTTAGCATGGTGTACTTGCTTAACTCTTCCAGTAAATTCATTTATTCCACAAACAATTTTGAGTCACGTACTATGTGTTGGGTACTATTCTTGGCATTGAGGATTTAATGGTAAATGACACATATAAAATCTTGATTGTCACAAGTTTGTCAGTTCACTGATAGAATTAGTCCTGTTTCACACATGTGGGTATTTCCATGACCTGTCATGGTATCTGGAACACAGTGTGTACTCAAATAATGTTTCCTAAATAAATGGACAGACAAATCCATGCAAATCACTCAAATCTTTCCTAACCACTAACACTGAGTTGCAGAGAGGCAGAGTCATTACTGGGAAAGTATCT
The DNA here is from genome assembly GCF_000164805.1 of Carlito syrichta. Taxonomy (NCBI): domain Eukaryota; kingdom Metazoa; phylum Chordata; class Mammalia; order Primates; family Tarsiidae; genus Carlito; species Carlito syrichta. Next base: position 491,125 of record NW_007247199.1, read on the forward strand.
CAAGACATGAGAAAAGACCAGCAGTCAAGGCTAGGAGAAAGAAATAGGATTCAAGGCCACATTTCGCCATGAGGTATTCTTTAGAATGTAGAACAAAACAAACAGAATTTTACTAATCTATTTTTGCCTATAGCTTGGAAAAGTCCTTATGTCAAAAACTCCCGCCTCTGAATTATGCTTTGTCTTTCCATTATAAATTTTATTAACCACTCTTTTATTAGCAATCTTATTACAGTTGATCTGCACATGAATAGAAACAATTTACAAATGATCAGGGTTGGATTAGAGAAACCATAAACTCAATGCAAATTGTTACAAATTATTTACTGGCTTAGCACAAATCTGCATATAGATTGAGGAAGTCAATCAGAAAGGTACCTTCAGGTATTCTTCACAAGATATGTCTGTGAAGATAGTTGCAGACTGGTATGCGTTGTGCAGAATAGAAATGAAAACAAATAGATTCATTTGTCAAATACACTTAGGTGTGGGTCTTCTCATTTAATCGGAACTTTGGAGTACTGGCTACATGGGAAAATTTAAAAAGAGTAAGAAGGGGAGGGTTGGAAGTAGAATTACTCTGAACATAAGGCTGGGAATCAGAGACATGTAAAGGAATTTCGGAAAAATAAGAAGTAGAGATATTAGAGGCTTATGGGATATTTCTCAGGTTTCATCTTATTAATCTACCAGCAACTCTATGAAGCAGGGAGGACCATGACTCCTTTGTCTCAGTGGAAGGAACTGAGGTTTCATAACTTGGTCAAGGTCACACAGAGATCAGGACTTGCATCTGAAACCTCTACCTCTATTTCTGAGGCTCCATCAAGGAAGCAAGTCCTATGTTCATGGAACTGCTTTTCTGGGGAAAGGGAATGTGGGTTCTTGGGAATATCTCTGAAGTCCTAACTCTCTGCCAGCACCCTAACACTTGGATTGATTCAGCTTGTACCTTTACTTTTCCTTTAGCAGAGGAGGTGGCATGATTTAATGCAAAGAATCCAGGGCTGGGCAGCTGGAGGAATGAGCTCATCTATGCTACTTGTGATGGGACCTTGAATACCTCTTTTGCTTTCCCTGGGAGTTGACTTACTCGGAGGTGGGGTAGGGGCCAGTCTTAGGTTTCTCTAAACTCTCTATGTGTTTATGCCCAGGGCCAAAAGATGTGACTACTTAAGAATCCTCTGCAGGCCTCCACTGTGCCTTTGCAAAGGAAAACTTGGGTGAAGTTGGCCGTTTCATTCCCTACTCCCACTTCTCAGGGTTGCATTATTTCCTGTCTCTTGTATTTCACATTTCTCCTTCCATCAAACACTGTTCTTAGGCTATTTTTCATTCCTAGTAACTCAACTCTTTGCCTGTGGATATTTGGCTTTTAATGTTTTACCTAAATGGTAAAACACCTAATGGTGACGTTTCAGGTTTTTCCATTAAATGGGAAAAGTTTTTGACAACTCGCGTGCCTTCTCAGAACCCTTAAAATTCAGCTACATATGCAGTTATGTATTCTTTGAGGTTCCAAGGCTAGCATTGTGGAGCTCTTGGGTTGGAGTGGAGATGGGATGATACCATTTCTCCTTTTCCATGCAGAATGAAATTTTCTCTACCCTCTTTGTTGCTATTGCACAATATCAATGATGACAGTAAGAAATGTTAAAATTAGAGATAGTCCCTGCCTTCTACCTTCCATGGAACCCATATCACTGCATGTGAAAACTTAGCATCATCTTCATCATGTGAATGGGAACCAGAGGCACATATCTTAGATGCTTGCCGTGGGCAGTTACAGCAACCAATAGATCTGGTATTCTGTCATCAGTTCATTTTACAGACAAGAAAATAAAGATTTTGGTGGAGGAGGATGATTTATTTAATTACATACAGCTGTGAATTGGAAAGGTGAGTCTATCTCAATTCTGTTTGACTCCAAAGTCTATGCCCTTAGCCCATAAACTATGTTAATCTTATGAGTTTGAAATATTTGGGAGTCAACCAGATAAATTTTCAAGATTCTTTTCATCTCAAAGATAGAATTAATAGAATTGCACAGTTCCTTAGAGAACATCTGGCCCAACACCTCATGCTTCAGATGAAGACACTGCGGGCATCAAGCAGGGTTTTAAAATTTTTTTAAAAAAGTTTAGATTCGGGAGTTACATATGCGTATTTGTTACATGGACATACTGTGTAGTGGTGGGGATTGGGTCTCAGGTGGCCTATTCCCCAGATAGTGAACACTGTACCCCATAGGTAGTTTCTGAACCCTACGCCCCCCTATTAGTGTCTCCAGTATCTATTATTTCCATCTTTGTGACCGTTTAGCTCCCACATATGAGTGAGGTCATGTGGTGCTTCGTTTTCTGTTTCTGTGCCATTTTACTTAGTATGATGATCTCCAGATCTGTCTACGTTGCTGCAAAGGACATGATTTTGTTCTTTGTTTATGACTGCATCGTATTCCCTGATGTATGAAAACAGTGATTTTTAAAAAAGCATATGAACATGAGGGCATTGGGAATAACACTGGCAGCAATAGGAGAATGGCTAGGCCGAAGACTTTGACTCTTCTCCCCTGATGCAGACCTTCACACATAGTTAGGAATGCTGGTCACTGCACAACTCTAGGGAGCACCATATGCACTGACTGTGTGGTGACAGACTATCCCCTCTTCTTTCTGTTTCCCTACTCTGTCATATATGGATGGGGTATTTTCTATAAGTTTATTTCATAACCATTTCAAAGACAGTGGAGAGCCAGCATTCCTTTCCCTTTCCTTTTTTTTTTTTTTCTTTTTCCTAAAAGAGAAGCTGAGAGCTGGCAGAGGTTGGGGTGCTGGCATCAATGACTTTGGAGGATGCTAGCAAATCAGTCAGGAGTTGCGTTGTGAATGCTTGGCATGAATCTTCTCTTCTTTCTTTTCATTCTTCATGTGTGTGGGTATGTGAGTGAGTGTGTGTGTGTGTATACATGCAACTTTGGTGCTTTTCCACCAGCAAAGGACTCAGGAGTTCGAAGCATGATGTTACTAAGCAGCCACAGTATATACTATATTCAGGCTAGCCTCTTACACGGATCTCTCCCTCGCTCTGTTAACAAATGCACAGCTAGCTCTGTTCTGCATTGATTAAACACCCTGCACCCAGAGCCTGCTGACATTGTCTCCCTAAGACTGCAGTCCAGAGTCTGGAGCCCATCAGGGAATTCCATACAACTGTTAGCAATCTTTTAGGCTGCTCTGAGTTTATGCAAAATATAAACTTAGCGAAGTCAATAGGAACCCTGCAGGGACTTCTGATGGCGATACTTGTGGCTATGACTTTGCTCCTTTCAGAATGCTCAGCCCAAGTCCTCAGGAGTTGAATTCAGATAAAATTGAAAGGTAAACTAATTGTAGTGGGACCATTTGTGCTTTTGTATTTTGGCTTGTGTCAGCATTTCCCAACAAAATTGAGTTCTCTGGGGATTTCAGAATCTACTTTAAATGTCTTTTTCACCCTTATTACTATTCTCTCTAGTTCCAAATCTAGCTCCATTACAGGTTCTGATATTTAGACAAATGGACTTTACTGTCACTCTCATCATGTGTGGCTCAGGTGCAAATATATTTGCTAAACACACCCGTGCACACAAACACATGTACCCTTTCTTAAAATACACACATGCACTTAGATGCTGTATTTGCTCAAGACGGTTTTAGTTGTAAGTGACAGAAATGCGAACCAAATGGGTCAAAAGGATATTTAGAGACATATGTAGGTGAGAAGCCCAAGGATGAGTCTAATTTCAGACTGATCACGGGGCTCAAACATGTTGGTAGGACTTTATCTCTCTGGCTATCCATCTCTCACATATGTCTGTGTCAGCCTGCCATTTTTCTTCAAGGGGAAATCATGGTAGGCAAGATGGCTGCTATGAGGTAGAAAGTTCCTCTCTCGCAACATGAATCTCAGGGAAGAGAGATTAGCCTTTCCTGGGATCATGTGCTAGCCCTGAGTCAATTATAGTAGCTATGGGAGGGACTAGGGATTGGTCTGGTTGGTGTGACTGACAGCCTTTGCAACACCACACGAACTGAAGCAGCAGGGCTCTGTTACTTCCTGTCTGTGTTACTGGGCAATGCCCTTAACCTATCTGCTTTTCAGTTTCTCCAACTGTGGATGGGTTGGCAAACCACTCATCTCATAGGGACTACAGAGGATTACATGACATAATAACATGTATAATAACTTTATACTTTTGGGGAGCATTAGTGACAGATACTAGACCTCAAATAGGCACTTCTTTCTAAGCTGGCCATTCCTGGTGCTTGAGGATTGGGATGTGAATACAAAGATTCAGTACTCATACATGTGTGCAGAAGGAGCTGATTTCCTGACTGTGGGCCTTCTTGGAGTCTTAACATGAATAGCTTCAAATCAATTTTGACCCTGGTACTTTCTGGTCATGGATCCTCTTAAGGTAACAACTGTTCCACAAGACCCCGTTGTAGACACATGCTGTCTGTAGTCTAAATTCTAAGTTCTAATTAAAGGCAGACCAGGGAGTTTTGTACATGAGTTGCCTTGTTTTTGCTCCTTCTAACTAGTTGTATGATGAATTTCTCATTGTTAAATTTTATTATGAAGAGTAATAAAAGTAATTAATTACTAAATTGCTTAAATTAATTTAAATAAAATTAAATTAGTTAATTATAGAATTAAAGCCAGTTAAAGGATTTATTGAGATGCGGTTAAGGTCCTAAAACAATGTTCCTATCAGGATAAACTGTTCTTGGGTTTTAGTATTGGGGAACTATACACCTCACCCAAGTCACCAGCTAATTTTTAGTTTTCCAGAAAAAGTTTCCCTCTTTGCTTTGGCTGCCAGGAAGCTCATAATCAAATGTTGGCCCCTCTTTCACAAGTGTTATGCATTTTGTGAAAAACTTTATCCCTGACTATATCTTTGCTTTCTACTACTTATATTACCTTTATTCTGACTTTTAAAAATTATGTTTAAAAATTTGCCTTGTTTTATTTCTGTCAGTGATTCAGATGTTTGTGGGGTTGAGATGGGGGCTTCTTAAACAAATAAGAAAATAACATAAATTCAGGTGGTATCTCAGGGACCTTTTTCTGTAAAGATAATGTTGGCTGTGCTAATGCCCTTTCTCCTTCACTGCTAATGTCTTGGCTCTGCTTGGCGCCACTTGTTCAATTATAGCACCAAGCTCCTGTTTTACAAGGCTTCCTTTGAGCACATCTAATCAGAAACAGCTCCTCACTGCAGTCTCTTTGTTCACTGACTGGAACCTTAAATGCCTCGCTTTGCCTAATAAATAACCCAGGGGCTCAAACTTGGCCTTAGCCTTTATTTAGAAGAAGGAACTGGTGAAGCTCTGAAGCACAGCCGGAGTCAAGGCCATTGGAAGGTCAGTCATCTCTCAGGCATTTCAGGAAGGTTGTATACTGCTCCATTTCCTCCCATATTTATTGGACTTTTTTTTCTTCTAGAGCCCTTTGTGTTTGCTCCGTTCTCAGCATGGACAGCATTGAGCAAATCCCCCGGTTTAGGAACTACCAGGTGACTCAATAGCAGGAAACTCATGACTCCTGGGTGCGGGCTAAAATATTTATGCCAGCAACTTGCAAGGCTGAGTCAAGGCTAACTAACCATCTGCAAGGTCCTGGTTACTTTCATTCACCCACTTTTTCAACTTGGAACATCAGATGGTAACTATCAAAGGGATATGAAAGAGTGATCAGTGTCTGTCCTAAAGAGGCGTGGTCTGAAACCAGCTCCATGCTGGTTCCAGTCTTGTCTTTAAATTCTAGCTTCATTGTTATGACCTTGGATGAGTTAACTTAAGTCTCCAAGTTTCAATTTCCTCATCTATAAAGTGGGGGCATTCTGAGCACATCCCTTAGTGCTGTTGTAAAATGAGCTGAGATGATGCCTTGCTAGAGACCGAATATTTATTTTCTCCCCAAATCCATATGTTGAAACCTAATCCCCAGTTTGATGGCATTTGGAGGTGGGACCTTTGGTAGGCGATTAGCTCATGAGGGTGGAGGACTCATAAAGGTGTTAGTGCCCTTATAAAAAGAATCCCAGAAAACTCTCACGTCACTTACACCATGTGAGGACACGGTGAGAAATTGGTCATCTATGAACTAAAACACAGGCTCTTGCCAGACACTGATTGCCAGCACCTTGATCTCGGACTTTGCAGCCTCTAGAACTATGAGAAATAAATGTTTGCTGTTTATAAGCCACCCAGTCTATGGTTTTTGTTATGGCAGCCTCAACGGACTGAGACACGTCTTCTCTCCACCTCGTTTACCTAGTTAATGTTTTTCTGCTCCTTCTCCAGCTCTTGATTTAGAAGATGTTTCATTGTGGGAAGGCTTCCCTGGTCTTTCTGACTGGGGCATATTCCCTTATTATAATTTCTCACCATATTCTGCACCGACCCCATCAGCCGTCACAGCTGCAGTGTGACATTTGCTTGTATGATTATTTAGTGTCTGTCTTTCCCACCAGACTGTAAACTCCATGAGTGCACCGGGTTCTCTTCGACTCACACTTGTGTAACCAGTGCTTTCCTCTGGGATGGGCTCAGGCATTGGCTCACTAAAGAGTGAACAGTAAATAAATGAGTACAGATGGTAAATGGATGGTGTCAATCAGAATCTTCAGAGGGTAGAGAGAAAGGTGCTAATCTGCCCATATCTACTACAAGCTAGACGTGGTGCTATCATGCGTGACCTATGCCAACAGGTTTACATTTCAATACACCCGCCTGAGGCAGGGATTGTGTTGTGTTCATCTTGTATCCCTGGAGCCATGTTGAACACAAATGTGAGGTCCAATGAATGAATGCTGTTTGCATCAGACATTTAAATAAATGAGCATACACATTTTCATTACATGAATGGAGCTAGAAAGTCACCTACAAGAGAATTTCAACCTTGCTAAGATGGAGGTTTGTGTCTCCCCTTACACCTCATTTCTTGGAGGCACTAGGCTAAAAATTGACAGTTTCTAATTAGAAATGCTGCCACCCCCACCTCTTGCTTCACCCCAGCTCATGCGAGATGGTGTGCTCTTTATTTATTATACATGTCTGCATATTGAGATAATTGGGTTGTATAATATTGCATGCAGACTAATCTGAGAATGATTTCTGCTGAATAGAAATTACTTATTTTGATTCCTCGGGGGTTTGTTTTGTCAAAACTCATGTAGTATTTAGCAAAGTAATCATTGTTCAATTGCCAAGCACAGGAAGTGTAAAATTATCCTAATAAGAATGAAAAGAATGAAGAGAACGAGTGCTGCTGACCTCGTCAACTTGATTAGCACTGGTGTTTCATCACCTTCTCAAGGCCTAACCTCAAACGCTGTCTGTAAAGATCACCATGTACCTCTTTATCTCACGGGCCCTAATGAGATATGCAATTTGTCATATGGTTGTTCAGCCAGAATAGAAACAAAAAAAAATATGGAATAAGAAGGAAGATATTTCTGAAATTCATATGACAATGATTCAATGGCAAATGAGTACCAAACTGGAAGGGCAATTTTGAAATCAAGGTGCCTGGGTTTTCCATATATAGATACATGCTCTGTGATCTTGACTTAGTTACTTAACCTCCCTGAACCCAAATTCTTCACTGTCAGATGGAGTCAGTAATAATACCTACCCTATGTTAGCCTCTTACAATCGAGGATCTGTTCTGATCATCTGCCTCATTCAAGAGGTTCGTTGATCATTTGGCTCCTTCTTTCTTTGTGGACAACTTTGAAATAAAATATATTTTTGTGGAAACCTTGAGGCATCATATACAAAAATAACCCATGTAGAAAAAAATAAGTTTTCCTTTGGCATCTTCATGTGTAAATAAATATAATCACAGAGAGTAAAAGTGCATCAGGCTGGATGTGGTGACTTATAACTATAATTCCAGTACTTTGGGAGGCCCAGGCAGGAGTATAGCTTGAACCCGGGAGTTCAAGACCAACCTAAGAAACATAGAGAGACCTCAACTCTACAACAACAAAAAAATATCCGGGTATGGTTGTGCACATCTGTAGTTCCAGCTACTTGGGAGGCTGAGGTGGAGGTGTTGTCTGAGCCCAGGAGGTCGAGGCTGTGGTGGGCTGTGATCATGCCACTGCACTCCAGCCTGGGTGACAGAGACCCCAGCTCAAAGAAAAGGGGGCTTCATGTGATTTCTCTTCTTTCGCACTTGTAATGACACTCTGAGGTGGGTTGAAGGAACATACTCAAGGTTGCACAATGAGAAGGTGAGATGCAAAGTCAGGTGCCAATTCTTGCATTTTTTTCTGTTCCTCTGAGTGGCGCTGATAATATAGGGCTCTTATGATGATCCAGAAGAGGAAATTCCTTTATTGTAATTAAGAAATTGAGATCAAGAGCACTAAAAGATGAGGCACCATGATCACATAACCTACGAACATGGCAGGTGCAGAAATAATTGGGGACAAGTCTGGAGTCACAAAGCCACCTCTGAATCTTGAGTCTGACAGTCTTTAGGTGTGTGATCCTAGGTGAGAATTTAACCTGTCTGTGGAAGGTTAAAATAAGGATTGAAAGTTGTTCTTAAAAATTATTTTTATTCTTATTTTTTTAAATATTAAGGTGGTTCAAGTGCAGTTTTCTTACTTGCACATCTGAATAGTGGTGAAGTCCAGACTTTTGGTGTACCCATCGCTTGAAGACTGAACATTGTACCCAATAGTAATTTTTCAACCCTTACCCTCCTCCCACCTTCCTGCCTTTTGGAGTCTCCAATGCCTATTATTTCCCTCCATGCACATGTGTACCCATTGTTAAGCTCCCACTTATAAGTGAAAGCATGTGGTATTTGAGTTTCTGTTTCTGAGTTATCTCACCTAGGATAACGGCCTCCAGTTCATTCAGGTTGCTGTGAAAGACGATTTCATCCTATGGATATCTAATTCTTTGATGCTATTTCTATTGAGATGTAGGGTCTATGTTCTCTTCCCTTGAATCTCATAGGCTTCCAGTGGTAAAGGACAACATAAATGACACTATGTGACTTTTAACATAACGTCATAAAAGACTAAGTACCTGCTGCTGGCCTACTTGAGGTTGCCATGTTGTGAGGATGCTCAGACATATGGAGAGACCACGTTTTATTGCTCTAGCTGACATCCCGTGGTGAGCTGAGTCTTCAAGTTGCCCCAGTCAAGTGTGAGGGAAGAGACCTCTAGTTACTTTCAGGTATCAGCCATTTGAGTCACCCTCAGGCAATCAAGTCTTCCTAACTGAGCCCCCCAGTGTGATGGATAAGGGACAAATCATCCCTGCTGTGCCCTGTTTAAATTTTGGACTCATGGAATCTATGTGTATTGCAAAATGGTATTGTTTTTTGTTTGCTTCTTTGTTTTTTTGTTTATTTTTGAGTTGGAGTCTCACTCTGTCTCCCAGACTGGAATGCCGTGGCTGCTGCCGGCCACCGCAGCCTCGACCTGCTGGGCTCCGGCGATCCTTCCGCCTCAGCCTTCCAAGTAGCCGGAATTACAGGTGCGCGCTATCACGCCTAGCTAATTTTTTGATTTTATTGTAGAGATGAGGTCTCGCCTGCCCAGGCGAGTCTCAAACCCACGGGCTCAGGCAATCCACTCACCTCAGCCTCCCAAAGGCACGGGATTACAGGCTGAGCCATCGAGCCCAGCAATGGAATTGTTTTAATGCAGCAACTAGAACCCAAGCTTAGCTCAGTACCCTCATCTGCACAATGGAGATAATAATAATTGCCTTTCTTATGGGAAGGATGAGAATTGAAAGTTAAAGAGCTTGACATCATATCTTACCCAGAGTAAGGGATCAATAAATGTTAGTGATACTGTTACTACATGATAGGATCATTAGTTTCATCTATCCTGAGTATGAGAGTTAGGAAATCTGGGGTGCCACCTAGGCTGGTATATTGTAACTGGGACAGGGGCTATAGCCAGTGGGCAGAAAAGCAATACCAGGTGTCAGAAGTCTTTGTCCTGCCTCTACCTCTTGGGAAATAATGTAACCTCCTTAAATGTCCAAGGCAAGCAAAACTGGAGTATTTGCAACGACTTCAAAAGTTTTCAGAGTAGGCAACCTGATTAATTTACAAAACACATGATCCTGACTAATCACTAATGTGGTACTGAGTAAGGATGTTTCATGCCTCGGAGTTTTACCCCAATTGCCATGTTAACAAACTCCAGCAAGTTGGTCTGTTTGTTCTTGGCAGTGGGAAACTCAGTCAGGGACATCAACAGCCTCACCTTTTTTTCTCTCTCACCACTGACTTCCTTGGTCCTCTGAAGGATTCTCTTTGACACTTCTCAGCCTCAGCAGTGGGATTCTGGATTTTTTGCCCATTGGGCGAGCTGTTTGCTGGAGTGTTCAGCAGTGCGGTGGAATCTCATTATAGAGTCCAGCAAGCACCTTCTGAGCTTGTATCAGACTGTGTTTCTTGACCTACCATCGAAGTACAGGTTCTGGCCATCCCTGAAAGTCACCATCCCTCACTAAATTACATTACCTGCTGTTGCCTTAGTGCATTGATGCTTTGACTATTACCAGTTTCTGGCTGGCACAATACTTCTTCCCAAAGCTGAATGCAGGCTTGAGAATGAGTCTCAGAGTGAAATCCTTTGATCTAAGCCCTGGAAATCTTCCCTTGTTACCAGCCTTCAAGTCTGTGATGCACTACACTGTTTCTCATGCACTTGTGCTTGGAGAACTTGAGGTTATCATTCTCAATTTTCTTCTTGTGGTGACAGTGCCTAAGATGCGATAAACATTGCTCAGAAAAAACAAGTTGTCCTATTTATCTGTTACAAGAGTACCAAGGCACCTTTCTTTCAAGAGATAAAACCAAAGAGCTTAAAGGTATTTTTTTTTCATGCGAACATTTCCTAAACATTTGCTGTGTTTTCGACACTGCTCTAAGTATGTTCCATACATTTTCTCATTTAATATTTGCAGTAACCCATTCTTTTTATGTCCGTTTTAAAGACGAGGAAACCAAGGCTTAGAGAGAAAAAGCATCTTGCCAAAGCTAGAAAATTAGGGAATTAAGAATTACAAGGAGGTAACCCAGATCTAGAGATTAGAGTTGTTTTCTACTCTGCATACCACCTCTTGATATCAGACACTTAAATTTGTTTTTATCCCATGTTCCCCATGAGAGTGACTTCTGGTCTGTTTATCTTTATTTCTTGAACTTAATTCAGGACCAAGCCAACAGAAGGTGTTGGGCAAGTGTTTGTTCACTGAATGGGTGCAACAGAAGGCCACCATAGTGATATGATGAGAACAAAGACTCCTAGTTGGAAATATGAGTTATTATTAGGGTCCAGGGCCTTTGAGGAGTCATCGTAGTTGTTGGTACAGTGGAACTAGAATAAGATAATACAAAGTGAGAATTAAGGGGATAGTGAGGGGTGTCAGAGCATCTTACAGAAGGTTAGAATGACACCCCTTCGCATGTCGGAAACTGGGAGCCAAAGAGGCAGCAAGACTTTCTGGTTTCTTATCTATGATTCTTCCCTACATATATAATTAATTTTCTCTCTCTGCAGGGGAGAAAAACATTTAATTTTTTTTTCTTTGCTTCTTTGCTCACTCTATGAGCATAAGATGCCCTCCAGAATTTCCTGTCTTGGTTCAAGGTTCAATTTCAAATTCCCAAACGAGAAAACCCAATTCCCTAGATTGGTTGAAATGTTCACCACTGGTCTTGTCTCCAGTTGTCTGAAGGGTGAACAATAGGATGATGGTTTCCAGAAACCCTGCTTCTGAGGTTGAGAGTACAATTGAGAGGAAAACAGTCCAAATGTGAATTCCCAGAGCTGCTGCACCAAAGGAGAGCTGACAGTGGTTGACTGAAGCCGGCTCATCTTTGCAATAGAAATGTGCCAACACATCTTGAGAAATATGGTATCTGAGGAAGGCACCCCTTTAAAATCAGCCACATTTAGCTAAGAAAACAGGAGATTTGGGGACATGTTTAAAATTAGCATCTCGCCCTAGGGATACGTGGTGATGTGTGAACAGTTTCCAGCAGTCCCCTTAGGGAGTCCAGTGGGAGAAAAAGTCTTTGATGGCAGGGACCGTGTCTACCATGGGGGTAAACTCAGTCGACTCCCGTGCCTGGAGTATAGCAGGTGTGTTTGTTAGACAAATAGAGATTTATTTTTGAGGCCCCACTGCATTCTAGGCTCTAATACAAGGTAAATTTACAATTTAACTTTCATCAAAGTCCAGTTTTTTCTTTCCACCTTTTAGATGAGGAATTGGAAGCTCAGATAATTTAAGCAACTCAACCAAGATCAGCGTTAGTAAATTATGAGATTTAAATCTAGGTTTATCCTACTGTGTATCCTGGTCTCTTTTTGTTACCCTACAAAACCTCCCTGACCCAAAATGAATGTCTTGCAAGGGTAAAAAACAAAACAAAAAACAAAACCAAGTGATTTGTCTTCTGTGATCATTGCTGGAGGAGGTGGGGGACCTCCATACACCTGAGCACCAAGCATGAAGGGAAAGTTGATAGAAATCTGGTCTTAATTAAGCTGAGCTCTAATCAGTGACACCTTGGTGCTTTGGCTCTGGGAGTGAAAAGCCTGCATATCTAAGAGCTCAGGGTAAACAGAGTGGCTTCCAGGGTGAGTTCCTTTGTCAGTGAGAGGTCTAAAAAGGCAAGTTTAATTCTGATGAAGCCAACACACCCAGAGGGCAGCGAGTGCTGCTCTGCAAATGATCAGTGCTACATCAGAGGAAGGAAGAATGGTCAGAAGATGCTGGCAGAGACTGGATGGGAAGACAAATGTGTTTGTATGCAGTGCCCAGAGTCTGGGGATAGCTGAGCTGTAGTAGATGTGATGAGCATTAAAACCACTAGCTTGTGTTTCTGAAAGTATCGCCAAGGCACGGGCTCTGCCATTCCTGGATGATATTTCTTTTTCTAGAAACGTTTCCCCATTTCTTTATATTATCCTGAGATACACAAGAAGGGATTTGCCCTGGGCCAATTCCTTGAGAAAGACCTGATTCTTCAATGGGCTTCAGAATGACTCTTTTAGAAGTTATTATCAAACCAATTCATCATCCAGAAAAACATATTTATACAATTGTTGTGGCTGACTGAGTAATCATTGCCTAAGTTACACGGGGGCAGGAATGATTGGGAAAGTAATATTTGTTTGGTCTCTTATAAAACTGATTGCTTGCCTAAGTGCTGCATTTGCTGTGCTGGGGATATGATTGAATAAGGCAGAGTATGTGGCTTCTGAGACTCAGTCCTGGTGTATACAAAATCATCACAGTCATCCCTAAATCAAAGAATCATTGTAAGGATTATAAGAGATAATAGTCATGGTGGTTCCCAAACTTCCTGGGCTTCTTTCCATATGCACTTATCTTATTTAACACTCACATAATGTTTACTAATCATTGAAAACATGACATATGTTAACCCACTCAACACTTATATCCACCAAAAGTAGGTATTGTTGTTTTTGTTTTTATAAATGAGAAAACTACAGAACAAAGATGTTAAGTAATTTATGAGTCATGTGAGCAGTTTTGTTAGTGAGTCACAAAGCTGAGATTTGAACTTGGGCCCCGTCATTCTGGAGTTTATGTTCTAACCCCTCGGTTATGCTACCTTGACGAGTTATGCTACTAAGAGGCCACAGTCTCTTGGAGAGTGCCTTGTACAGTATTGGGAAGGCTTTGAGGGGGCACTCAAAGGGAAATTGGCTGATATATCCTTGGGGTCTAGCTCCATGGATGTTCTGGGCTCTAAGACGGGTTCTTGTGGTATACTGGTGACAATGTTGTGAGAGAGGAGTTCTCTAATGGAGAACGAGAAAGAGAGACCTCAGCTCTTGCCTGGGTTCTTCAATTTGCTACAGGAAAGAATTCCAGAGCAAGTCACCAGGTTGGTGAACAAAGTAAAGATTATTGAAGTGAAAAGACACACTTAAAGGGAAGGGGAGAGTGGGTGGGCAGACAGTCTCAAGAGGAGAGCTGTCTCAAGGAAGGAGAGTGCACACTCCAAGGGAGTAGAGTATGGGCAGTCTCAGAATGAGTGCTGCACCAAGGAGGTCTTTGTGATGGGCTTTTATCTCCTCTGCCTTTAGGGAGGTATTTGGGTGGGCCTAGAGTCATGAAGACCAAGGATATGTCTTCATTTGGACATCTGTGCCCCATGATGAGCTTGTGTTCCATTTACAATAATCTGATGATCAAAAAGGTGGAGGGCCTGCTGTGCTCTGCCTACTCTAGCCATAAGCACTCTGGAAGTGTTTTCCAAATTTTTAGCAACTTGTTTCTTGTAGAGCACAACAGAGGACACATTTTTCTTGTGTTTACTTGCCTGCCTCAACATCATGGGCAGGGACCTGGAAGTCTTTCCAGCAGAGACTGTGTGAATCCTCTGTATTGTCCCATTTCTTTCTTTCTTTTTTTTAAATTATAAAGATGTGGGGTACAATTCAGGATTAAGTATACAAACATTGATTATGCAGGTACCCTTGTTGATGAGGTATGCCCCTCTCTCCCCTAGCAGTTTCTCTCAACTGCCAATCCCACCCCATTTTCCCTCACAGTTTCTCACTACTGCCGATCACTTTCTTATAGTATTATAATTGTTCAAGATCTGATTATGAGTGAGAACATATGGTACTCTGTTCTTTGTTTCTGTGATAGATCACTAAATATGATCGACTCTAAATTCATCCAAGTTGTTGCGAAGTCCATATGTTTGACCTTCTTTATGGCTGCATAATATTTTATTGTATATATGTACCACAATTTTTTAATGCAGTCCACCTTCGAAGGGCAGCATGGTTGGTTCCATGTTTTTGCTATTGTGAATAGAGCTGCAACAAACATACATGTATGTTTTTTGTAGACCGATTTGAGTTGCTCCAGGTATAATCCCAATAGGGGAATTGCTAGGTCAGATGGAAGGTCAATTTTTTGTTCTTTCAGCTACTGCTACACAATCTTCCAAAGAGGTTGCACTAGTGTGCATTCTCACCAACAGTGTAGAAGTATTCCTTTTTCGCTGCATCCTCGCCAGCATTTGTTGTTGTTTGTTTTATTAATGATGGCCATTATTACTGGGGTTATGTGGTATCTCAATGTGGTTTTGATTTGCATTTCTCTGATGATGAATGCGGCTGAGCACTTTTTCATGTGTTTGTTGTCTGCCTGTATATCTTCTTTTGAGAAGTGTCTATTCATGTCTTTTGCCAACTTTTTAATGGGGCTGTTTGTTTTTTTTCCTTTTGGTGCATTTGAGTTCCTTGTAGATC